>NC_054705.1:18882372-18918377 GCF_016097555.1 Gigantopelta aegis
TTAAAGTTTAAAGTCCGATGGATATGTCCACGCGAGTGGCATCGGTAAGGCCGTTTGGGTGCACAGCTTAAAGGGACGAGATGGGTTGGATCCCGTCAAGAAAAACCTGAGATTGACAGTTCGCAATAGACGTTGAAGGTGTAGTGCTGTGCTGCTGAAATACAGATCTTGAGAAGCCGGATCCGTCTGAACGAGAGAGTATCAGACTAGGGTATTGTCCAGTCGTCATGGGTTGGTGTAATGGTGCGGACGGGCCCGACTCCGGAGGATACGAGATGGTATCACTATAAAGCAAGGTAAAGTCTAGAAAAAGAGTAGATGGGGCCGACCCCGCTTCCTATTTCTTCTTAGAGTGGGGTGGTCAATCTTCCAGTGCTGCTAGGACAGGCTCGGACATGTAGAGACTAAACGCGAACAACCGTGGCGTTCTGCAGAATGGCCGTCATACGAGTCACGAAAAAAAAACCCAAGTCGACAGTCAGACGGAGAAATGACGTGGAGGCAAGGAATCTCGCTAAAAAAGAATCTAACCTGGTGGTGCAGGCTGTCGAAACGAGAAGCGTTCCAGTGTTCATTCAGTTCCAATGGCCGCATACATCCCGGAAGTAAGTGGTGTGTGCTGTTACCCCTAATTACCCTTATCCAATAACATCGGTGGTATCACCAAACACACTTGTTCAGACAGATTGTCGCCTAAAACAACTGGAGTTAAACATGTCAACTCTTGAAGTTATTAAATATAGCTACATATGTGTTTTTCGACGTTAGTTTCTAAAATACTTCCTTAAGTTTGTAAGCCTGTCGCCTTAACGTTGGAACAGAGGATAGATGTTATTATAAAAATCAGAGAAAGATAAACTCAGTGCTAGAAAAATTGCAGAACAATTTGGAGTGGGTAGAACTCAATTGATGGAATTCTGAAGAGAAAAGCAAGAGGTATTGGCATTATGGAAGTGATTACAGCTGTCAATTAAATGTCCCTTGATTGTCAGAATTGAAGAATGATCACTTTTTGGTTTAAACTAATAACTGGAAAACACACAAAGTTATCATTCTTGATATATGAATTATTGCTGAATGATTATAAAAATGGAATATGTGATCATAAATGGTTAAAGTTTATCAAATCTCTTTTGGATGACGTTGGATATAGTAATGTATGGACTGCACAGTGTAACCAGGTACCAGATGTAAATCTATTAAAACAAAGAATTCTTTTAAGATTACAGGATCAGTTCTTACAAACATGGAACAATGAAATTGTTAACTCATCTAAAGCATCTTGTTACAGACTGTTTAAATCAAATATTGTGTTCGAGACATATTTAACCAATTTAGAGAAAAAATATTGGTTACCACTATTACATTTTCGACTCTCAAATCATTATCTTCCCATTGAAAAAGGCAGATGGGAAAAAATAACTTTAACAAATAGAACATGCTTTCTGTATACAAATAACGAAATTGGTGATGAATTTCATTATATAATGTGTTGTCCTTTTTTTAAAGATGAAAGAACAAGACTTCTGTCAAAGTGTTGCCAGTCTAGACCAAATGTTTATAAATTTAGTATGCTATTTGACAGTAAAAAAAACCTGGTGTTCTCAGAAAGCTAGCAGTTTTCTGTAAACAAATTATGCATATTCTTAAGTTCCAGGGCTGAAATCTATTTTTACAATTTAATTTTATTTGTATATGCAATGTATGTCTTCAAATGCAAGTAAGAATCCATAGATATACACTTGTTTTATCTGATGTACATTATTATGACGAATGTGCCATCTTGTCATTTATTTATTTAATTATATTTTTACAATGTACCTCATATGCCGTTGAATTATGACCAGAGTGTGAATAAAGTTCAGTTCAGACAATTTCAAAGCGTCAAATGGCTGGCTGGATTCATTCAGGCGTAGACACAACATTGTTGTATGTACACTGTGCGGCGAGAGAGGTATGTAAGTGACACGGCGGTTGAGGATTGGAAAACCAAATTGCCAGCAATGTGTCAGGATTGTGACGGCCATTTTTCAGTGGTTCCATGAGTGGCTGCCGTAGGCAGGTTGGACTGTATATATATATATATATACTCTTCAAAAAAAGAAACGCAAAAGGGTACAAATGGGTTATAACTCCGATTTTATGTTTCCTACCGGTTCATGCTTTGTGAATATAAGGTCATTGCATGTCCCAAACACATTCCCACGGTTACATTCGATAAAACGCAGCTACTGTACAATAAAGTTCCAAAATGTGAATATTCGCAAAAACGCAGCCACGTGCAAACCATGTCACCACTGCACGTGCGTTGTCTGCACGTGCAACATGAACACCGACAGTATAAAAGTGCAGGGTGTTCGCTTGCCTGGCCTCTGTATCTGGCCGACAGTTGACAATCCAGGACATGCCACGTCTCAGTGAACCGCAGAGAAACAATGCCATCGGCCGACTAGACGCAGGCGAATCCAGAACGGCCGTTGCCAGGGCATTCCATGTGTCCCCAAGCACCATCTCCAGACTGTGGGACCGTTACCAGCAACATGGATCAACACGTGACCTCCCTAGATCCGGCCGACCACGGGTCACTACCCCCGGGCAGGACCGCTACATCCGGGTACGCCACCTTCGGGAACGATTGACTACTGCCACCTCCACAGCCGCAGCAATACCAGGTTTGCGCAGGATATCCGACCAGACCGTACGGAACCGCCTACGTGAGGTAGGAATTCGTGCCAGACGTCCAGTTCGAGGTGTCATCTTAACACCACAACACCGTCGACTCCGACTGCAGTGGTGCCAGATTCATCGACAATGGCCTCAACTGCGATGGAGACAGGTGTGGTTCAGTGACGAGTCCCGATTTCTGCTCCGACGTCATGATGGAAGATGTCGCGTGTATAGGCGTCGTGGTGAACGTTATGCGGCAAACTGCGTGCAGGAAGTGGACAGATTCGGCGGGGGTAGTGTCATGGTGTGGGCAGCCATCTCACACACTGGCAGAACGGACCTGGTCCACGTGCAGGGCAACCTGAATGCACAGGGCTACATTGACCAGATCCTCCGGCCACACATCGTTCCAGTTATGGCCAACGCCAACGCAGTGTTCCAACATGACAACGCCAGGCCTCACACAGCACGTCTCACAACGGCTTTCCTACAGAACAACAACATTAATGTCCTTCCTTGGCCATCGATATCACCGGATTTGAACCCAATTGAGCATCTATGGGACGAGTTGGACCGACGCCTCCGACAGCGACAACCACAGCCCCAGACCCTGCCCGAGCTGGCAGCAGCCTTGCAGGCCGAGTGGGCCACCATCCCCCGGGACGTCATCCGTACTCTGGTTGCTTCAATGGGCAGGCGGTGCCAGGCAGTTGTCAACACACGCGGAGGCCACACCTGGTATTGACTCCAGATGACCTTGACCTTGGTGGTGTGTCCTATCACTTACTCACAATGGACTAGAGTGAATTGTGAACAATCCTGCAACATTTGGTAATTATCGGACTCACCATTCAATAATTAAATCAATTCTCCAAATGTTACGACAATGTGGTTTTGCGTTTCTTCTTTTGAAGAGTATATATATGGAATGTCAGGTTTCTACGTTTTGATATCGTGGTTATTTGGCGAGGTTTAGATAACGCTGTAACAGGTGAGTTCTAGCGAGCCTGTTATACTGTTATCGAACCGAGCCAAATAACCACAATATCAAAACATAGAAGGAAGGAAGGAAATGTTTTATTAAACGACATACTATATCAAAAGATAGTAACCTGATATTTGTTTTGTTTTTTTATCATGCAACCCCTTTCAAGTTATATTTTTGTAATATGTATCAGTCAAAAGCGGTATAGAAACTATTAGTTTTATCGTGTAGAAACTACTACCGGAAGTCAGGCAATACCAGGTGCCCGAAAGCGTCTTGGGAATGGCATAGCCAACCTAAAAGTTATGTCTTTCGTCAAATTTTAAATAAAATACTTTGATTATATTCAAAGACTGTTGTGTTACAACATTACACTTTTTGTAATTGTTTTGTGGAAATAAACTCAAATTTATGTGTCATCTGAAGAAGACTACATCACTGGCTGGAAACTACTTGATTTTATGTTTCAAAATGTTCAATTCAAAACGCTGGCTAGTTCCGAACGGGAGCGAATAATTAAGAAATGAACAATAAGAGGTAATTTGACGTTACACGAAGTGTAAATGTTATATTTATTTACGCAGTTCAACAATTACTGTTGTAAATGGATGTTTGAAAAATTAGAAAAAAGACCTACCAAAACAGTTAGCAAACATCTGTCATGCGCACAACTCATTTCCTAGTGACATGATAACATTTCGAATTATGAGGAAGGGGTTATCAGGTCTGTAGAAAGCATGATTGCATGATAAAAATTAAGATCGATATTATACTCGCTACCATTTCGTATCATGTTTATGTCCCTCGTGAAATAATGTCCATTGTCACACGCTAAAGCTTGAGACAGTTGAACATTATTTCACTCAAGACATCAACATGTTAGGAAATAGAAGCTCGTTTAATATCCTATAATTATGACCCACCTGATGAACTTCTAGATTTGTCGTACAAATGCTGTACGTACCACCAGGTGGGTTTTAGTTACTAAATGACGTCACCTCGGTAAGTGTCGGCATCTTCCTTTGCCTTATATGCAAATTAGCATATTGGCTCCACCTATATCAATGTACATTTAAAATACATTGTTCAGGGAGGGTTCAGGGAGCAGTTATAATAAAAATCATTTCTGTTATAAGCCAAATTATATTTTGATTAGACTATTAAGCTCTGTGTATTCGCATGCCTCATTTTGTTGGAAGTAATAAGGTGGGTAATAAATAAAATACTATTTCCTGTTCAATGACTAGTATATGAAATGTCATGGTATATGCTGTCTTGTGTGAGAAAGTGCATATAAGAGATCCCTTGGGGTTATATTTACTATCATGTATAAAAATAATTTAAACGCGCGTGTATGTGTGTATGCACCCATCACAACCCACTGACCCCCCCCCCCCCCCCCCCGCGTACGGGCCTGGTGTGTCTGTCTGTGTGTGTGTCTGTTTGTCTGCGTGCGTGTATTTGTGTACAGATTGTGTGTGCGTATGTTTGTATACATACTGTGTGTGCGTGTGTTTGTGTACAGTGTGTGTGTGTGTGTGTGTGTGTGTGTGTGTGTGTCCTAAAAGTATATTTATACAAGCTAAGAAGCGTGGGTCAACTGAAGATTTTTTTGGTTTGTTTAATGACACTACTAGAGCACTTTGTTTTCTTCATCATCGGCACATTTGATAATTTTGACAACCAGTCTTAGAGGGGAACCCCGCTACATTTTCCCATGTAAGTGATCTTTTATATACACTTAAAATAAAAAGAAAGAAATGTTTTATTTAACGACGCACTCAACACATTTTATGTACGGTTATATGGCGGCAGACATATGGTTAAGGACCACACAGATTTTGAGAGGAAACCCGCTGTCGCCACTACATAGGCTACTCTTCCGATTAGCAGCAAGGGATCTTTTATTTGCGCTTCCCACAGGCAGGATAGCACAAACCATGGCCTTTGTTGAACCAGTTATGGATCACTGGTCGGTGCAAGTGGTTTACACCTACCCATTGAGCCTTGCGGAGCACTCACTCAGGGTTTGGAGTCGGTATCTGGATTAAAAATCCCATGCCTCGACTGGGATCCGAACCCAGTACCTACCAGCTTGTAGACCGATGACCTACCACGACGGAGCAAATCCTTAATGTCGGACAAAATGATAGAGATATTTGGGGGGAATGAGCTAACCTGAGGCCTTTAAAGGAACATTCCTGAGTTTGCTGCAATGTTTAAGATGCGATCGACTAACGGAGACTTTTTAAAGGGACATTCCTGAGTTTGCTGCAATGTTTAAGATGCGATCGACTAACGGAGACTTTTTAAAGGGACATTCCTGAGTTTGCTGCAATGTTTAAGATGCGATCGACTAACGGAGACTTTTTAAAGGGACATTCCTGAGTTTGCTGCAATGTTTAAGATGCGATCGACTAACGGAGACTTTTTAAAGGGACATTCCTGAGTTTGCTGCAATGTTTAAGATGCGATCGACTAACGGAGACTTTTTAAAGGGACATTCCTGAGTTTGCTGCAATGTTTAAGATGCGATCGACTAACGGAGACTTTTTAAAGGGACATTCCTGAGTTTGCTGCAATGTTTAAAATGTGATCGACTAACGCTGGGGCGGATCTAGAGGTGTCCGCCCCCCCCCCCCCCCCTCAAATTTGAGAAGTGCCCCTTTTATTTAGGATTTTTAGGTTTTTTACAAATTTATTTATTCTGTCAATATATAGAACACTGTAGAATACGTCTGGCTGCGTCCCTGTTGTAGCACTATTATATTATGGTCCATGTGAACCGTGTGTAATTTTTCAATAGTGCCTTTTCATAATGTTATGGTGCCCTTTTTGTCTTGGACATCAGAAAAGCTGGATCCGCCCCAGTAACGGAGACTTTTTAAAGGGACATTTCTGAGTTTGCTGCAATGTTTAAGATGTTATCGACTAACGGAGACTTTTTAAAGGGACATTCCTGAGTTTGCTGCAATGTGTAAGATGTTATCGACTAACGGAGACTTTTTAAAGGGACATTCCTGAGTTTGATGCAATGTCTAAAATGCTATCGACTAACAGAGACTTTTTAAAGGGACATTCCTGAGTTTGCTGCAATGTCTAAGATGCTATCGACTAACAGAGACTTTTTAAAGGGACATTCCTGAGTTTGCTGCAATGTCTAAGATGCTATCGACTAACAGAGACTTTTTAAAGGGACATTCCTGAGTTTGCTGCAATGTTTAAGATGTTATTGACTAACAGATTCCTGAATTATTCTGCAGTAACTGCATGTCAGATTTCAAGTCCAATTAAAATAAACATTTTGACTACCTTCTGTATCTCTTTTTCTTCATCAGCGAATTAGATTAATTAGTATTATTAGTAAATAATCCCGGCCTCGGTGGCGTCGTTGCAGGCCATCGGTCTACAGGCTGGTAGGTACTGGGTTCGGATCCCAGTCGAGGCATGGGATTTTTAATCCAGATACCGACTCCAAACCCTGAGTGAGTGCTCCGCAAGGCTCAATGAGTAGGTGTAAACCACTTGCACCGACCAGTGATCCATAACTGGTTCAACAAAGGCCATGGTTTGTGCTATCCTGCCTGTGGGAAGCGCAAATAAAAGATCTCTTGCTGCCTGTCGTAAAAGAGTAGCCTATGTGGCGACAGCGGGTTTCCTCTAAAAAAATATGTGTGGTCCTTAACCATATGTCTGACGCCATATAACCGTAAATAAAATGTGTTGAGTGCGTCGTTAAATAAAACACTTCTTTCTTTCTTTCTTTCTTTCTAGTAAATAATCGTAATGACAGCAGTGATCTATCTGGCCAATTTAAATTTAAAATTTATTGAAATCTGCATGGTGTCTCATCTCATTGTCATCTACGTCACGACGTGTAGCCTTTATTGAAATATGCATGGTGTCCCATCTCATTGTCATCTACGTCACGACATGTAGCCTTTATTGAACTTCCGTTTATTTTGTTTCCCATATGATTTAACCTAACTATCATTCTATCCACAATATTGGTTGTAAACCATGTAAAAATGCATAGTGATTCGTTTGCAACCCTATTAAAGTGTACGCCTATGTTGACACCTAGGTTAAACTAGAGGGCACTCGAACTAGCATTTAAAAAAAGTTATATTCCTTTCGACTAATTTGATTGTGGTACATTTAAACGTACAGGAACTTATGCCGGGGGGGGGGGGGGGGGGGGTGCTTGAGCTGCTATATAGAGTATAATACATGAGTGGCCATTAGATACCATAAATTATCTCACGACGAGTTGTTTTAAAATGTATTTTACGAGCGAAAGCGAGTTTGTTACGTTTTTAAACAACGAGTTGTGAGATAAATGGTATCTAACGGACACAAATGTATTATTCTATTTTTTACATATCCCCAAAAACCAGGTTTTAAGCAAATGTTAACATCTTTCTTCGACTAAAAGTTATTTACAGCCGTTGCACTTGTAGCTGATTTACGTGTCACAGACACATGGTTGTCAGGTTAACTATACGTCACAGTGTAAGCAAGTGCGAATAATTTTTACATGCTCATATACCACTAGAGTTTCGAGCATGTCCATCCCGGGGCCCGTCTCTGGATAGCCAGGGGCTTGTCCCGGGACAGAAAAATATTAAGCGGACAATTTTGAAATTTACATCCAAAAATTAAATAGTGGGCCTTTAAAATTTTGATGCGCATCTCTAATTAATAAAGAAAATTCTACTCATTAAATTTGGTCGCTAAATTAGATCGGGTGGTCAAAAAGAAATTAGATAGGATCGGTGGCATGACTCGGGATGGAGGGGGGGGGGGGGAGGGGTATTGTTGAAGATGGGCAGAATTTTGAAAATAGCAATTAGTAAAAAGTTAATAGAATTTTTAAAAAAGAAAAAGAAGTTACAAGCCAAAAATAAAAAGAATTGACTGCTCGGTCGAATATTTATATAATTTGGAGCATTTTAGAAGGACAGTCCAAAAATAAATAAGAGAAAGAAGAGAGGATCGGACTATTTAATAATATTAAAAAAAGAAAGTAATTTCGACATAAACTTTTGAACGAAGGTCTAAAAGTTTAAAGTCCGATCTATATGTCCATGTGAGTGGCCTCGTTAAGGCCGTTAGGGTGCACAGCTTGTAGAGACGAGATAGGTTGCATCCCGTCAAGAAAACCCCTAGATTGACAGTCAATAGACGTTGAAGGTGTAGTGCTGTGCTGAAATACAGATCTTGAGAAGCCGGATCCGTCTGAACGAGAGAGAGAACCGGACTAGGGTATAGTTCAGCCGTCATGGGTTGATATAGTGGTGCGGACGGGCCCGACTCCGGAAGATACGAGATGGTATCACAATAAAACAAAGTAAAGTCTAGAAAAGAGTACTAGGGGCTGACCCCGCTTCCTATTTCTTCTTAGAGTGGGGCGGTCAATCTTCCAGTGCTGTTAGAACAGGCTCGGACATGTAGAGACTAAACGCGAACAACCGTAGCGTTCTGCAGAATGGCCGTCATACGAGTCACGAAAAAAACAAGTCAACATAGTCAGACGGAGAAATGACGTGGAGGCGAGGAATCTCGCTAAAAAGGAATCCAACCTGGTGGTGCAGACTGTCGAAACGAGAAGCGTTCCAGCGTTCAATCAGTTCCAATGGCCGCATACATCCCAGTAGAAAACTTCACTTCGCTGACAAAAACAACAGAGTGAGGGATCCCCAAGTCGAGCCGCGAAAGCACGTCTGTAAGCGATTTCCATCGCGCTCTTTCTTTTATTGCATTGGTGACCTGGTCATCACCTAGAAGCAACCAGTCGTATGTCTTGAATTGTTAACACACATACGTGTGTAAACAAGTATGTGTTATTATGAATAACGCATGATGTTCTCACCAACGGGTATGTAAGAAAATGAAACCTCTTGAAACCAGACCCTGATAACCCGGACTATTTTTCTTTAATATGCAGTATCAAAGTTGCATAAATTATTTACTGTTTGTGGGATGGTGGATATAAAAGATTCGTTGTTACTAATGGTAAATTGTAGCAGGTTTCCTCTCTAAGACTATATGTAAAAATTACCAAATGTTTGACATCCAACAGCCGATGATTAGGTTAATAAATCAATTAGGAGATAACCATATGGAGTTTTTAGCTTTGCGGGTGTTATTGTCTATTTCATCCCGCAAATGTCATTTTTGACCGAAGGAGTTAGCCTGAGGTTAAACATAAAACATTTGTGGGCATCAGTTTACAATGTGCCAAACAAAATTAAAAACAAAATTAATTATCGGCTTGCAATATCAACATTATATCTTCAACTGTGAAAATATCGTTTCGGCCCCTCCCTTCCTACTCGTCTGTACCAGTACCATGGTACGATAGGACTATTGCCTTGTGGAGATGGGGGACAAGTTGGTATGGACATTTAGTTTTGGTGCAAATTGACGATTTAAAAAAAAAAAAAAACGTATTTTAGAGTTATCTGCCTTTATTTCCTGAAAACCCACAAGAAGAGAGAAGTTTGTGCCGTTTTATTTTGATTAATTGTACATTAAGCTTTGCCAATACCATAAAAATAAAAACATCATTATTCCTGCACTATGCGATGCAAGTTTTCCTTATTTCTCCAACTTAAAACTTAGAACAACATTTGTTAGGGTTAGACTTAGGGATTGTAACTTTTACAGTTATAACTTATATCCTGGAGTAATTGCGCACATATGACATAATAACAGTAACATGATGATAACACTTTTAACTTAAAGTTTATGTAATTGTAGGATGGATCGTGAAAACCGTGAACCGGGCTACCCCATAAACCTATCTATTTACGTTTGACTTGTTTTAAAGGGACATTCCTGAGTTTGCTGCATTGTAAGATGTTTCCGATAAATAAAATATTTTTACGATTAAACTTATCGTCAATGTCCCAAACTGCGTTATGCTTCAAATTCCGTTCACTTTGTTTTCTCGTGCACGGTTCGCACAATCAACATCCGATTTGTTGTCATCGGCATGTCGTTCATTTATGAGGTTTTTCTTTACAGTTCAGGAACATTTTTATAAACAATAAATTTGAGAAAAGTAAGTATCTAAATACAAAACTTTACAGACCCCTAAAACCATTAATTTTAAGTAGTTTTTGTTTATTCCTTAAAATTATCGATATCGGATCCACATGACTTGTATAAATTGACTTAAAATGGAGACAGATGGATTATCATTTGACCTGGTCATTTCATACCATTGCAAAAAGTCATTTCGTACCCTAGTCATTTCATACCAGTATATAGAAAACGAATCGACTATAGCATAAAAGCAGTTATTGTGCAGCATATCGTTATTGATAACCATAATACCTGTCAACTGTTATTTCCATTTTACTTGACAAGAGCCATATATGGTATTTACTACTAACTACAAACTTCGATTTTGTGTGAAATGGCTCCAGATAATTAGACAAAAACACAAACAACATAATGGACCAACAAAATATTGTTTATTTATTAGGTCATCTTTTCAAACTTTGGACAAGTTAAAATTTTGTATACGAAAAACAACAAGTTATACATGTATGCAGTCAGACCTCGTTACAGCTTGCAATAGCATAACCAAAAATTATACAAAATAGCAATAATTTTTAGTCTTTTGCTGATAAAATATGCCTTAAATTAACCACAGATTTGTACTTTAATGTTATTTTGTAAAAGACATTACCGGGGTGATTGTTATAAATTGTTATGCCATGGTACGATATGACTTTCAGTTATGGTATGAAATAACCAAGGTACGAAATTACTAGAGTACGAAATTACTTTTTGCAATGGTACGAAATGACTTTTTGCAATGGTACGAAATGACCAGGGTATGAAACGACCAAATTAGGTACGAAATGACCATGGTACAAAGTGACTAGCAACCGTTCTCAGCTGTACTGCTATTTTATTATTGAAGTCACATGATTGTCACAGTGTCTGCTGGCAAAACTCTTTACAGATACTTGCCAAAAATATATGGTCCTTATATGTTTTAACATAAATATATTTCTGGATATCTGTTTGTATATTTATTAAAACTCTGAATGCAGCTTATATTTTTTAACCAAACAATTTTACCATTATAGCCATTCATTTGTTCAACTTTTATCACAATTGCAAGACATCAGAATTGTTATATTAGTGTTCCTAAAATGTTGTCTGTTAACATTGGTTCTCGAGGACTCCATTTTGTAATTTGTCTTAAAATATTTAATATATTTTTTATAAATTATTATATATACATGTTTTGTTGAACAACATACATGTTTTGATAAAACACTGAAAAGTTTTGTGTTGGAAAGTTTTGGCTGTAAGCTATACCACTAAACGTTTCACTAACCGAAACAGGTGACGTAGTTAACAATATTTACTGCTGATGCATGCTACAGTTTTTGACGCACGTGCCGTGATCTTTGCTACATAGGGGCAAGTTTAGTGCTCATTTGAAACGTAGAAATACTAATAAAAAGGTAGCTATATTTGATTAACAACTGTCTGTGTATAAATATTGATATGATTTAGAATCGAATGCTTATGCTCACCGAAACTGATTCACCCATGATAAAATATCAATGTCTGTATATTCAGTGTGTTTCTGGTCATCTTAATATTTGTAAGAACCCCAAACTGGATTTTGTCTTCAAATAATTTTGTACGTACGAAAAAACTAATTTAGGAAATAAAATAAAATTTAACTTAGCACAAATATTAGAATGATCAGAAACATGTTTAATATACAGCCACTAATACAATGTATGTTATGCAGTAAAATATATTTAGTCAATAACATCTTAAAAATTGCAGCAAACTCAGGAATATCCCTTTAAAGTAATCTGCATACAATTGAACACTGACATCAAAATAGTTTTGTTGAATTACGAAAACCTTCCCAAAAATGGTGCACATATTAGGAAAATACAAGTAGACATTAAAAATATTTTTATACATGGGGAAATGTATACATGACCGCCATTTTGCACTGTGCACACTATATTAAATGGTGTGTAATATTAAACAAAACTAAATAAACAAGTTTTACACCGCTGTCATTGTCGAAGTCTTGTCTGCTTCGCAGATTCATTGCATAAAAGTTTGGTGACATCATGTGACTCCTGTCACACTTGAAAAACAATATCCCGGTTTACAGGAGTAGCCGAAGAATGCCAATATTAAACTTTGGCATGCATTTAATCTCTTTACAATAGAAAATGGCATAAATATTAACATTTGTTGGTTGATTTTGAGAATAAAGTGAACAAGGTAAAACATTTTATGAAATGGATCGTATAATAATTAAAAAAAATTAAGAGAGTAAAAATCACCTATTACTATGTTACCTAACACATGCACAAAGTTTTGAAACATTTACAAATAGGACAAATGAGATCAAGCAGTATAGTAGGGCCATTCCATGGTAATGATTTAACTTTAAGCCAGGACGTGACATTCTGACTCTTATGATTTCCTTCACTAAAAATCCTTTTTAAATTGAAATGCAGTTTTATCATTTATAGACTCAATACATGTAGTAGTAGTAGTACAAGCATGTCGGGCCTAATTTAGTTTTTTGTAAAAGAAATTGACTTATAAACTGAAAAGTAAAATGTGCCAGGACGTGACGAAAATGGACATCACTTTTTTAACACTGCAGTCAATTCCAAAACTCTGCTCTCCTGATAGAATGTTTGCTTATTGAAATACACTTTTTAACACATTATCCAGTCTATTTCTAAATGCCATATAGCAATTTACTAAACAAATTATTCTTTATGATGTATTATTTACTTTTTAAATTACAGTATGAGCCAGGACGTGACTTTACGAGAAGAAAGCAATAACTAACGATTCCTGCAGAAAATGATCCTAATTATAAAACTCAAACTGCCCAAGGTAATATTCCAAAACAGGGCTCGAACTTAAGAATTTATCTTTCACAGCAATTTTTTTAAGAATTGCCATGGTTGAAACAGCCCACCTATGGCAATTTTGAGCCAGCTGTTGGTGATTATTTTTTTAAAGTGACATTTGCAGAAAATAAATACGACAGAAAGGTTATTTTGATGTATGTTAACATATTTCAAATGTGAAAATGTTAAATATTGGCAGATTATGTATACCTGGTTTAGATATTTTGCCATTGTTGAGGAGTTTTACAGATAATGCTCTCTACCTACGGCAATTTATATCTCAACGACAGCAATTGCCGTTGTTAAGTTCAAGTCCTGCCGAAAATGTGTCTACCTAGATATTTAATCAGGCACAGATTCAGCTGGGGCCCTGCCCTCCAATTTTTGGTCAAGCAATATATAATACAGAATACAATGTATTATCCTGTCAACCTTTAAATTCTATTTTCAAAAGCAACATGTTTTAATTCTGTCTGTCAGCCCCCCCCCCCTCTCTCTCTCTCTCTCTCTCTCTCTCTCTCTCTCTCTCTCTCTCTCTCTCTCTCTCTCTCTCTCTCTCTCTCTCTCTCTCTCTCTCTCTCTCACCCCATCCCTCTTTCCAAGTGTCAATATATACGTACATGTATGTAAGAAACAGCTATAGGTTAAATGTACTAATCAGGTATTGTTAAACAAATGCCAATGCACCATGACTGGTATATCAAAGGCCATGGTGTGTGCTATCCTGTCTATGCAATGGTGCATATAAAAGATTATTTGCTACTAATGAAACAAATGTAGTGGGTTTCCTCTCTAAGACTATATGTCAGAATTATCCAGTAACTGAGGATTATTAAATTAATGTGCTTTAGTGGTGTTATTAAACAAAACAAACTTTAAACTTTTTTGTTAAACAAATATTCCTTTCCTTTTCAGTTCCGTGTATAGTCCAGAAATTTCCTTTGAAATATGCAAACCCCAACCAAGACCTCCACTTGGTGTCGTACATTGGGTTGTTACAATTACGGCAACCCCCAAAATAGAAATCTTTGTAACAGTTGCTATCAGAAACTGTCAGAACGATGCCCCATCAGAAACTGCTCAAATTTTGGAAACAAAAATACTCATGGACTCTGCAATGAATGTTCCAAACGTTTCAGATTTTGTACAAAGTGTAAACGCTTCGGAAGACCACTCCCAGGAGATGACACTGATGCTCCTGTCTGTCTGTGTGATCAAAATTTGCTCAATCCAAATGAAGTCCGTAATGACCCTGTCAACGGAAACTGGAAACCATGCAAAAATTCATCCTGTGATAATGTGAGTAGAGACGAGGAACAGTTTGGTCTTTGTATGCAGTGTAGTGATCGGTTTGGATTCTGTAAGACGTGTTATGGATTTTTCTCTGCAGTCCCAGACTTTTTAATCAATGGTCATGTCTGCATTTGTGAACCGAAAACTAACACAAACAAACCCACAGATGGGGACAAAGGTCACATATCACTCGCAGGGAATACAGTAATCGTGTGTAAGAATAGAGAATGTACTAATTACGGTAGTAATAAAAATGCTGGTCTGTGTTATGAGTGTGCCGGTCTTTTTAAATTTTGCCGTACATGTCAAGGATTTCGTGTGGCAGTCCCAAGTAGTGTTTTTAATGAACGTTGGTGCTCTTGTGTATCGGCAACAAGAGATTCTACTGCAGAGATCACAACACAAGGATCTGGAACGAATTTGAATAACACTGAGGCGCATGTTCCTGCTCATGTGAAGAGTCCAGAAACATTAAGACCGATCCCGCCAGTAGAAACTAGTAATAGTTTGAAATATGGAATGTCAGAATTAGGCTATTCTTCAGACATTACACAGAGAAATCTGTCTTGTCGGGGTAACAGTGTGACTCAAAGGCCTGTTTCTGGTGAAGTCATATACAGAGAATGTTCAGAGTCTGATTGCCACAAAACGGGTTTAGAATCATTGGGAGGAAGGTGTGCCACATGTTATACACTTTTTAAATGTGTTGAGCGAAATGAATTAAAGAAGTCGACCCAGGTGGCACATAAAGAGATCTTGTGTTCTGTTCCTGAATGCAATCGACCTGTGTCTGCTGATCTGGATGGGAGGTGCTTGTACTGCCATGAGGCAGGCAGAAATGGTCCTCAAAGTCAGACCTCAAACTCGGGTTTACCACACTCATTTATTGAGTCTGCTCTTGGCCAGCAGTGTGCGACAGTGCCAAGTAAATGTACCACACCATCATGTGATAGACAAGTCTTCAGAAATTGCAAATGTTTTAGCTGTTATAAAGAGCTTGGAAAACCGTGCATTGTTGAAGGATGTCTGTACTTTGGTAGCCCTGACTATCACGGCAAGTGCAGCACATGCTACAACACAAATGATGTTACATCCACTTTCTCCATGCCGTGTTTTCCATCAGCATCAGCAAACATTACTAATGACACCCCTGTCACTAAAAAGGAATGTTCCACTCCCAGTTGTGGTTTCTATGGTCATCCGCAGCAATTGGACCTTTGTAGTGAATGTTTTCAGAAGCATTTATCAGCAGATGTTAATCCATCCAGGCCTTCTGAATTGTCCATCTCAAGAGAACATCAGAGTTCCATACCAGTACTAAGCATACCTTATGATTCAGATTTTACTTCTGCATGTGCAAGACTAGGACGTTTGACCATTGTGTCCAGTCCTTGTCAAAGTGAATGTGGCAACAGTTGCACAACTGACACTTTCCCTTACTGCATGGAATGTTTTAATACAATTTTTAAATCGATCAAGCTCAGCATTGATGTCTGCAAAGCCATTAAAGCAGGAAGTAGCTACCACAAATGTAAATGTATCGAGTCAATCAGGTCAGGCAATTACTAGAATTAGTATTCCTCCTGAACCTGCAGTTTTGTCAGCATTTAGGAACATGGATGAGAGTGCATCAATGAGTAGCATTTCTTCAGATCAGTTGTTTTCTTCATTAAATGGTGCTGATGAAATGAATAGCAAGCTGCCTTCAGATACAGTTCCTTCAACAAGTCTGCCTTCAGATACAGTTCCTTCAAAAAATCTGCCTTCAGATACAGTTCCTTTGGTTTTACTGCCTTCAGAACAAGCAAGTGAAATACAGACTTCAGGAACTCCAGAGCCATTGAATATCATAAAACCATTTGATACTGTAAGGTCATCTGGATCACATGTTACTCATTCTTCTTCTGAATCTACTCTTGGGCAGACGAATTTGACTATGCCTTTTAAATGTACTACGCCAAAATGTGTGCGACTAGTCTACAGAAATTGCAAATGTTTCATGTGTTATAGAGAGCTTGGCAAACCGTGCATTGTTGAAGGATGTCCATTCTTTGGTAGTCCTGACTATGAAGGTAAATGTAGTAAGTGCTGCAACGAAAATAATGCCTCTGTTTTCTCCTCAATGCTACAACTTCCATCAGCATTAGCAAACATTACTAACAACATCCATGTTACTGAGAAGAAATGTTCCACACCAAATTGTAGTTTCTATGGTGATCCAGAAAAGATGGGCCTTTGTACTTTTTGTTTTAATAAGCGGTTACAAGCAATGTTGAATCCAGGCAGACCTTCGGAATTGCCCGTATCAGGAGGACTGCCAAGTTCCACCCAGACACAAAGCATGCCTTTTGATTCAAATTCTTCTGTGTTTAATTGGAGGCCACAATTTACTGCTTCAACTACAGATGCTACTGTTGCAGGAGCATCCTGTGTGTCCAGCTACACAACTGACACTTTGCCTCCAAGTGAGACACGTTTCACCCAAATTGTGAATCAACCAGCATCAGCACCTGTATTTAGTGTTCCTCCTGCAGTGCTGTCGGCATTTAGGAACATGGATGAGAGAGCATCAGTGAGTAGCATTTCTTCAGATCAGTTGTTTTCTTCATTAAATGGTGCTGATGAAATGATTAGCAAGCTGCCTTCAGATACAGTTACTTCAACAAGTCTGCCTTCAGAAACAGTTCCTTCAACAAATCTGCCTTCAGATACAGTTCTTTCAACAAATCTGCCTTCAGAACCAGTTCCTTCAACAAATCTGCCTTCAGAACCAGTTCCTTCAACAAATCTGCCTTCAGAACCAGTTCCTTCAACAAATCTGCCTTCAGAACAAACAAATGAAGTGAAGCTTTCAGGAACACAAGGGTCAGTGAATACCATGAAGCCAACTGATAATGTTAGGTCACCAGACACAGTGAAGTCACCAAGCACAGAGAAGCCATCAGATACGTTGAAATCACCAGACAAAGTAAAGCTGTCAGTTGTCAGTAAAACATTTTCCAGATTAGAAGCAGATGATGTTATTTGTCTGTGGACTAAACCGATGATGACTGTAGGTGAGTATATAGGTTCTTCCACTTCTTGGGCGAGATTTAGCTTGCTTGAGGTGCTTGCATCGCAGGATCGAATCACCTCAATGGATCCATTCAGCTGATTGGGTTTTTTCTCGTACCAGCCAGTGCACCACAACTGGATAAAGGCCATGGTATGTGTTTTCCTGTCTGTGGGAAAGTCCATATAAAAGATCCCTTGCTGCATTAGAAAAAATTGTAGCTGGTTTCCTCTGATGACTGAGAATTACCAAATGTTTGACATCCAATAGCCGATGATTAATTAATCGATATGCTCCATTGGTGTCGTTAAGCAAAACAAACTTTAACAAACTATTTTACTTCCACTTCTTGACCATCTCTGTCTCTCCTCTCCCCAACCCATATATCTGTTGGTTTCTCTCTCTGTATCAGGGTGGGACGTAGCCCAGTGGTAAAGCGTTCGCTTGATACGTGGTTGGTCTAGGATCGATCTCCGTCAGTGGGCCCATTGGGCTATTTCTCGTTCCAGCCAATGCACCATGACTTGTATATCAAAGGCCGTGGTAGGTGCTGTTCTGTCTGTGGACTGGTGCATATAAAAGATTCCTTGCTACTAATGGAAAAATGTAGCAGGTTTCCACTCTAAGACTGTAATTAAAAAATAACAAATGTTTGTCATCCAGTAACCAAAGATTAATATATCAATCTGCTCTATTGGTGTCGTTAAAAAAAAACCCTCTTATTAATCTGTAAACAAGGTGAACATGTCTATAAACAAATAATTTTGTATATGGCATTATTAAGTTCTGCTACAGATCAAGTTTGTCTTTCGAGGAAATTTACCCACTTTTGTCAGAGTTATGGCCCTTGAACTTACCTGTACATGTAGGTTGCACAAAAATTAGTTTTCCAGACTGTTTTTTTGCAATATGCATCAAGATACTGAGCTGAACTTTTGTGTATAGCTTTGTTATTTTTGACAGAGTTAAGACTCTTGAACTTAGGAGATATAAAAATGTGTTAAATTCCAGACCTTTTTTTTGCGATGACTCCAAATATTGAGATGAAATTTTGTGTATAGCAAAGTTTGACTTTCATGGCATTTTACCTCTTTTTCACAGTTATGGCTTTTAAACTTAGAGATATGAAAATTTGTTGGGCCCGATAGTGGACATGTGCACATAAACAGGTATGTATTATTTTAGCAGTACTCTCCGAATGCTTGTCTATTTCAGGGCCAATACATCCAATTCTACAGCACTTTAGACCTTCCGGAGACACCAGTCATGTTTTGGGACCATGGACAGATTTCAGTAAGAACTATTTTTATTATGAATGTACATGTATGTTCATCACAGTGCATGTTAATAAATATTTCTTAGTGTTTGGCTTTAAATCTGAATGATAAAACTTCCGTGATTAAAATCCTATCTGCACAAGACAGAATTAAAAGGATGTTACACAAAGTCGTCATCCACTATCAGGTGCTCATCCTTAGGAGGACTGCCACTCCACTAGGACTGCCACGTCTAGGACCACCACTGTTAGGAGGACTGCCACTCACATAGGGTGATTGTCACTCCCCTAGGAGGACTGCCACTCCCCTTGGCCCCGTGCTTATAAAACTTTTGAATCTCAGACTCTATTAGAGTCTGGACTCCAATCTCATACTAGAGTCTAGACTCTATTGAGTTTTTAGATTGTACCCGTGCTTATAAAACTAGTTAGAGTCGACTTTATAGAGTCTCATTTGTATTTACCATAAGCGGCCCAAATCGTATTTCCAGTTAATTTTATTTTTTGTCGTCTGCTCTGCTGTGATAAAAATGTCACTGGAAGAAACACCCCTATGCTTTCGAAAAAGAGAAGAGGACGGTGGGACGACCACCAGGAAGAAATATTACTCCGAACGGTTTCTCAAAACTATAAAATTTTTGCATTTACATTCATTCACCCTTGCTACTAATGGAAAAATATAGCGGGTTTCGTCTCTAAGACTAATGGCGGAATTATCAAATGTTTGACATCCATTAGCCGATGGTTAATAAATCAGTGTGCTCTAGTTGTGTTGTTAAACAAAAAAAACTTTAACTTTACATACATTCAGGTCTATTTCTCACAAACTAAAAGTCGACTTGATCAATGAAACTTATTTTATAGTAACTTTTATGAATGTTCATCTTGATACATGTTTAAAAAAAATATAGTTTGCTTAGATAACATAATTTTTATTTTTATTTTAAAAATGGTTTTCCTTATTTTATTTTTTTCTTAAAGTGACAGACCCTAGTTTTTAAACACTACGACATATTTGTTTTTACTATTAAAGCTGTTTTCAATCATTTAAATTAGAAGTACTTACATTTTATTATTTCTAAAGAATATTAATTTCTGTACACCTAGTGATTCTGGTCATCCAGCTTCTTGTAATACCCCAAAATGCATTTTTCATAATTCTAAAAACGCACGTTCGTCTGAGAAGTAATGGTTATCAAGACAAGCTTTCATTATTTTTAGACTCTATTTTCTCAGTTCAAACAATACACACTTTAGCTTCTCACTGTTATAACCTTATCCAAAAGTGTAGCAGGTTTGTAGATATATAAATTAACTAAACTTAAGTGTCCAGTTTCAAAGGCTGAAACTAGAGTCTGCACCTTTAATATGCAACTGTGAGCAAGACCGAATACGTGTATGATAGCAGGGCTCGAAATATAGCAAGTGTAATGCCTGCTCTTTTTTTTTAAAGGGACATACCATAGTTTTTAAAACTTAAGGCATATTTTTGACAACTGAAATCATATTTTACTTAGATTTTATTATTTAAATCATCCATTTCTGTATATTCGACGTGTTTTTGGCCATCCAGGTGTTTTCAATATCACAAATTAAATGCATTTCTCATATTTTTAAAAACGCACATGTGTCTGAGAAGTAACAGTTATGGAGTCGAGTTTTAGTCTATTTTTAGAAGGTATTTCACCATTTCAAAGTCACAGACTCATGTTTCACTCAAAAGTTTGTAACTTTATACAAATGAGTTACAGGTTTGTAGATTTAACTAAACTGAGTGCATTTTCATTGGTTGAAACTAGGATCTGTTCCTTTAAAGGGACATTCATGAGTTTGCTGCAATGTTTAAGATGTTATCGACTAACCGAGACTTTTTAACGCTTGTAATTACATATCAAGTATATTTTTCTGCATAAAATATTAGTGCCTGTATATTAAACATGTTTTTGGTCGTTCTAATACTAGGTTAAAAAAAAAATTATTTCCTAAAAATGTTTTTTTCGTACGTACGAAATTATTTGAAGACAAAATCCAGTTTGGGCTTTTTACAAATATTAATGCAACCAGAAACACATTGAATATACAGACACTGATATTCTAAACAAGAAAATTTATTTAATATTTAAGTTTAATCTTAGAAATATTTTATTAGTCAGAAACATTTTACAATGCAGCAAACTCGGGAATGTCACTTTAGCACAGCATGTTTTCATGTTTTCATGTTTTTGCAAATTCCGTTTCATTTCCGTTTCAGAATACAATACGTAGGCCAATTAAAAATTTAAATAACACAAGTTGTGACAAATTAACATAACAGGCAGACAACGCTGTTTATTTTTATTTTTTTCATAATTCTTGACAAAATATTAATGTTTTAAGTTTTAAATGATAATAAAAGTACCTTTTATCAAATATATCATATACATTTTTTTTACCGTTTGGTCTGTTTTATTTACAAAACAAGGGTCCGAAAATTGACTGGCGTCAACATGCGGTGTTATTTGTTGTTAAATCAAAGTAGGCCTTAATATTAGTAGCGAAAAAATCAATTGAGTGCACTGTTTTATTCAACGAGGCTTTGTGTTAACAAAACTTAAACATTTATTTTTATCACCGCTTTGACAGTCTAACGTCGTCTGCAATGTGAAGTACATGTATGTGCATAACACAGCGGAAATAAAGTAACATTGCAACGTTCAGTCGGCCATTTTTTGCTAAACATTTGCAAACATATTTTGACTGGTTCCCGAAGTGGTCATTCGGTTTAATGTGTAGCGTAAAAATCAGTCTTCCAAGATGAGCGTTGGCAACAAACCGCTGGCTGAACTTACTCCTGAAAAAAAAAAACCTGTCCCAAGTTCAGCCAGCAAATGTTTCGCTAACGTTCGCGAAGTATTTAGTTCCCAACATGGCCATTTGGTTTACCGTGAAGCGTATAATCCAGTCAAGCGGATGTTTTTCCGTTCGGTCTGGCTGAATGTAGCCCCGGTAAATATGACACTATGTGTTTGCCAGTAGTACTGCACACAGACCAATCGTCAGTTTTACAGTGTGTGGCAATAGTAAAATGGTATTAATTAATTTTGTTTAACTTCGTGGAAAATCATAATTCCGTTTCACAATGGGAATTCCGTGAATTCTGTTCCTCTTCCGCGATCGCGGAAAATCACTGGGTCTAGCATTGAATGCAATTTTTGGCGGTTCCAGGTGTTGCAAACAACAATTTTCCTTCAGGGGCCCTTGAGCGGCCCCTGGACCCCGGCTGCAGTAAGCTTTTTTGTTCCAGCTCCTCTCACATCCCTGCATATAAAACAACCCTTGCTGCATGCTAATCGAAAAAGAGTAGCCCATGAAGTGATGACAGCGGGTTTCCTCTATCTATATTTGTGTGGTCCTTAACTATATGTCTTACGCCATATAACTGTAAATGAAATATGTTGAGGTCATCGTTAAATAAAACATTTCTTTCTTTCTTTCTTGAAAAATTGCCTGCAAATTTTTAGTAAATTTAGCAGGTGAATTTTTATTTCCTGAATAGGAAAGACATTTAGTTAAACCATGGAAATCTTGTTTTTCATTGTTTTTTTAAAGAGAACGTGCTGCAGTGTGGTAGAGTGAAGGAGACCACTGCAGGGGGACTGAACGCCAAGCGAATGTTACACTGTCTGTGTTCGAACCCATCACCTGAAGGCCTGTTTGAGAGTCTCAAGAAGACGATTGATGTTGCCAGGCAATCGTCTGTGGTCATTCTGCCTTTCTGTGTTTGTGGTAAGCTTAACCAATTTGTTAAATAGATAATAATACATGAGTGGCCGTTAGATACCATTTATATCACAACGAGTTGTTTTAAAATGTATCTAACGGGCGAAAACAAGTTTGATATGTTTTTAAACAACGAGTTGTGAGATAAATGGTTATCTAACGGACACGAATGTATTATTCTATTTCTTACATATCCTCAAAAGCCAGGTTTTATGCAAATTTTAAAATCTTTTTCAACTAAAAGTTATTTACAGCTGTTGCACTAGCTTGTAGCTAACTTATGTGTCACAGACACATGATTTGTCAGGTTAACTGTATGTCGAAGTGTAATCGATTTCCACTGTGTTGTTTTTCATTGGATGTATAGCACTGGTGACCTGGTCATCACCTAGCAGCAGCCAGTCGTATGTCTTGAAATTGTTAACACACGTACGTGTGTAAACAACCATGTGTTATAAAAAATAACACATGATATTCTTCTTCTCACAGGTGTGTAAGAAAGTAATGTTCAGGGATGGGAATTCTCCTCGGATCAGCTGTTTTCCTCATGGAACATTGTGTTTCCTTTCATTTTAATTGTCCTTTCTTCCAAAATGTGTCAAATGGCACACATTTTAACCTAGGATTTCAAGAATTTCTGGAACCCCTCTAGATTTCCTCTTTTTTTTACAGTTAATCAATTTCCACCACTGAATGTTATAGACACACTCGGGTAAAATATGAGCCTTATGTGTTGGCATGATGCATATACCCGGACAACCAACATATACAGTTGACAGTTTATGGAAAGAAAAATGCGTAATTTTAGAATTAATAAAAATTATGATTATTCCTGCTAACTTGGGGCAGCCATTTTTTTTTCGTTTTCGCCGGTACTCCAGCTTGGAAGGGAAGTGATGTCTCTTCCTGTCAACTCCTGTATGCACAGAGTAAACAAACGCAGTAATTTAAGTCAAGGCGCTTCGATTTGATCAGCTAGCCTGACTTGTACAAGGTTTGCACACGCTTGAAAAGGCCCTAAATTTAAAGGGTTGCCCTAAAAAGTCCCTATTTTGATGATCTAGTCCTGAAAAGCCCTATATTTGACGGGCAAGTTCACAAAAGACCCTAAATTGGGCCATATAAGCCCTGAAATCGATAGACATTTTTCTTCTTCCGGAAACTTTAAATAAATTGCCAAAAATACATCGATATCTACATTCATTTGTTGATCTCAATGCTCGCTCGAACGTTGGTGTGTGAATAATGTCAAAATGATAACAACAATTCATTTGTAAAACATCGTCAATGTTTGGTATTGTTCGTAGAAGGATTCATTTGTAACTTTTGTGGAGCGCATGATTGGTCATTCTAAAATGAAACACGTTTCATTGGTCATTGCAAATGGTGGACAGCATAGTTTTAGTCCCTAAATTTTACTTATATTGACCCTAAAAGTCCCTAAAAAGCCCCTAAATTTAGGTTTGAAATTTCTGTATGTACCATGTTGTAGTAAAACAGCACAAATGCCCTGATAATGTAATAAACTATTTAACTCGACATATTTCAGTGTGCATTAACAAAACAAAATGGGGTTACAGTATTTTTCTCTCTGAAAATATTAAAAGAAAAAACCCCATAATATTAGACCTATTGGTGCGTTTGTTTTTTCAGTTCCATGAGACTAACTCCTGATGTGACGTTTTAAGTATTAATTATTAAGTATCCACCAGAGGTCGGATTCACTGGGCTGGAGTAAAATGGCTGCACCTATTATGTATAATAACAGTCAACATTTGTACCGTTTTATTAATTAAACATGCCAATGCTGTAGTGTCGTTAACCATTCATTCATAAATATTATTGAATATGCATTCCAGTCCAAAAGCCTTGCCCAAGCATCCCTTTAATGTTTGTTTTGTTTAATAACACCACTAGAGCACATTCGATTTACTATTCATTCGCTATTGGATGTCGAACATTTGCTAATTCGTACTTGTATCTTTCAAACAAAACCCGCTACATTTTTCCATTAACGGCTAAAGATCTTTTATATACACTTTTCCTCAAGACAGGACAGCACATACCATATCATGGGGCACTGGTTGGGATGGGAAACAATAGAGAATGGGTCCACCGAGGTGGTTGGATCTACCGTATGTAGATCTAATAAAATGTTTGTTTTATTTAATGACGCCTCTAGAGCACATTGATTTTTTATCTCATCATCGGCTATTGGATGTCAAAAATATGGTCATTCTGGCACTGTTTTTAGAGGAAACCCGCTGTCGCCACATAGGCTACTCTTTTACGACAGGCAGCAAGGGATCTTTTATTTGCGCTTCCCACAGGCAAGATAGCACAAACCATGGCCTTTGTTGAACCAGTTATAGATCACTGGTCAGTGCAAGTGGTTTACACCTACCCATTGAGCCTTGCGGAGCACTCACTCAGGGTTTGGAGTCAGTATCTGGATTAAAAATCCCATTCCTCGACTGGGATCCAAACCCAGTACCTACCAGCCTGTAGACCGATGGCCTAACCACGACGCCACCGAGGCCGGTACATGTAGATATGACCCCTCTAACTAATTTGCATAATTTATGTGATGTACATTCCATGTGAAATATGCTGGAACTGTTGGAAATGTTTTCATGTTAAATACATTTATAGATATATATTTATGAATATTTATAAAATATACAGGGCTTCTCAGTGTTTCTGCCAGAAAGATATTTTTGGGTATGGCGCTATGGAACTGAATGCAACCACAGTCAACAGGAGGTATGGGGGGGCCTCCCCCAGAAAGAAAATAGGTTAAGTTTAGGGTTAGGGTTAAGAAAATCATACAGTAATGATAAGAGTAATTAATTTTGTCAAAAGGTTAACTTGAAACAAAAAATCAGCAAAATATTTGGGTATGGCATACCCGTTTTACCCTCTGGCAGAAATCCTACCTTCTAGATTAAGGTAGCCCCACTCCCATGGCTAGTAATATTCAATGTTGGGTTAATAAATAGCTACTATTACCATGCCTGACGGCTGCATGGTGAAAACAAATGGTCAAATGCTGCATTTAAGTCTTATTTTGTAAATATGAATATCCTACCCCAGCCCCATCCCCCAATTTTAGTTATTTTAAGCTCTATAACCCTCTTTAGGTGATATATCCAATTTTATTATATACATAGCAATGAAATATATAGATCTACGGAAACCATAAAAGTGATATCCGGTGAAAAGTCATATTTTCACTGTATTTTAGCTACAGTGAAAATATAGAAATCGTATTTACTTTTTTGTAAAAGTGCATGATTAAATTATCTCCCTTTGTCTCGTTTCTTCGTATTTAAATTCGATGATTATCAATGCATCTGATCGTATTTGAAAAATAAAAAAATGCAATTTAAACAACTGTACCTATAAAAAAAGGGATACGAAGTGCAATTACGATAAAATATCTAAAACGAATTGAAAACGAAGCTAAATAATGATGACACAATGTAGTGTCATTGAGTGTAAGTTTAAGAAATTAACGGCGTTCGAATAGTTTTGTCTTTGTGACAGTTTTTGGAGGATCTCTTTGTCAGGTATGTTTGCACAGCAGTATTGTTAAATAAATGTTAATAAAGATAATTTTTATTTAAATTTCCTTTTAAAAGTCTATGGTCAAGTAAATTTTCTGGAAAAGTTCCATAGGAAGAAATATATCATGGCGTTACGTGTTTTCGATAGGATAAGCGAAAAATATTACCAAAAAGTGAAAGATATTGTCAAAAATGAGGAAAGATGTATATAATAAATAGACCATTTCATGTTGTGTTTTTGTGAATACGATTTTTATGTCAACTCGTGATGTGTAGAAACCATATTTTCACTCATTGCTTCGCAGTTCATGAAAATATGGTTTCCACACATCACTATCGTTGACATAAAAATCGTATTCGAAAAACCCCATGAAATAGCCTCTATAACTATTAGTAAAATTGTATTAACATAATCGTGGCTCGTAAATTTTTAAAATCACTGATCCCATGGCTAGTGGATTTTATAAAAATTCTTGAAGCCCTGATATATACATGTAACATTAATGTTTGTTATTTACTTGTAGATGTGATGTATAACAATCCTCGTCCGTTCGTCAGTGCTTGTCTCAAACTGGTGTGGGACTTGCAGAAACAGTCCCAGCCCCAGTTCCAGTCCCAGTCGTTGAAGAAGGTCATTATTGCTGTTGGCAACGAGGAGACTGAGGATCTGTTGAAAGGAATTATCGACGAAAAGAACAAATTGAAGAGACTGTCGGGTTTTGGGAATCAGAAAGGCGGTAGGTAGGCCTACAGGTCACAACACATTATTTTGTGTTCATATTGGTTTAACCTTCTGACTATTGGATTCATTTTTGATCAAATCCACATTGAGGAGGTACAAATTTATATCTTTTACTGACATATTTTTTTCACTTAAAGGACATTCCTGAGTTTGCTGCATTGTAATATGTTTTCGACTAATAAAATATTTCTACGATTAAACTTACATATTAAATATATTTTCTTGTTTAGAATATCAGTGTTTATATATTCAGTGTATTTCTGGTCATCTTAATATTTGCAAGAAACCCAAACTGGGTTTTGTATTCAAATAGTACAAATATTACAATGATCAAAAACACTGTTTAATATAGAGCCACAAATATTTTATGCAGAAACACATATTTGATATGTAATTACACTCGTAAAAAGTCTCAGTTAGTCGATAACATCTTAAAAATTGCAGCAAACTCAGGAATTTCCCTTTAAATCTTTTATAAATACAGTCAAAATAGAAACAAATATTCCTTTAGATGATTCTCCTGTTCAACAAAAACTTTGTTCTATCAGAAATGGCTCGAAACTATATTATTACACACTTGTAACCTCTGAAAATCCAAATTCTACAATATCAAAATGGCAAAATTATTTTATTTCAGACCTTAATTGGCACACTATTTATTTAAAACCATTTCTAACCACGCAAGAAATAAAACTTAGATGGTTCCAGTATAGAATAGTTCATAGAATATTAACTACTAATAGTTTCGCATATAAATTAAAATTAATTGACAGTGAAATGTGTACGTTTTGTCATGAAGGAAAAGAATCTACATGTATAGTGCATTTATTTTGGGAATGTAAAATTGTTCAGAACTTTTGGAATGATTATTTAAATTGGTTATCAAACTAATGTAAACATATATGTAATTTAAAGCTTTTTATTACCCCAGCGGTCACTCATAACAGGGAAAATAAAAATCATAATTTCACACTGATAAATTATCATGCATTGGTCTAACGAACAATACTATTGGACAATTTGACGCTTACAAACCAATGACTTTGTCGGTATTAAATATGACGTCATCACGATTTGACAAACACACAAAATGACGTCATGTAGTTTAAAGAGTTTGCCTTTACGGGTCTCTGTTTTTGGTGTTAAATTAATAACAAAATATCATTTTAATGCAATTCATTATAAATTTGGAAGCAGAATAAAGAGAACTTGTGTTTTTTAAAATTATCTATGAACGTGATTAAATTACAACATTATAGTAATTCTCAGAACAGTGCGTAAAGTGGTTTACATCGTTCCTATACAGGTTGGCCTTCGTGCATGTGCATCGAAATTAAAGGCTTTTAGAGAAAAATAGCTGAGGTAATAAATAGAATAACAAACTCGGTACCAGTTATTATCAAATTTATGTTTCTCGTGAAATAATTTCATTTGTCACTCGCTAAAGCTCGTGACAACTGAAAATTATTTCACTCGGGACATAAATTTGATAATAACTGGTAACTCGTTTATTATCCTCTATCTCTTGAGCTAGTGATATTTGGATGTAAAGATAATATTAAAACAGATAATGTTTTTGACCTGCTACTATTATTAGCTAAATATTTTATATATGAATGTAAAGTGCAAAGGGTCCAATTAAATATTATACACTCCCAAAACGAAGCTAAACAAAGATATAAAGTAGAAAAATGTATTGATCTTAGTAAGAACAATCTTAATAAATTCTTCACCAAGTGGTCAGTGTATTATTCTCTCTTTGAACAGACCTAATTTTTGTAACTTTCCTTATGCATCGTCTTGTTCCCAGCGGTCCACGCATTAATATTGTAGATACATACGTATGGGTGTGTATGTGTGTATATATATATAATATCATGTGCATATTTTAAATATTTATATACATTGTTCACAGAATGGAAAAGGATGAAAGTGTATTGTTGTTTTTTTGCGTGAGAGAAAGATAAATGGATAGCTATAGATATATAGTGAGAGAGAGTGAGAGAGTGAGAGAGAGAGAGAGAGAGAGAGAGAGAACCTGTCTTAGCGGTCACACAAGGGAGTAGATAAAAGTGGCCGCTTAAGACAGGTGACTGCTGATTACAGGTTGCCACATATATAGTCTTTAAAACATTTGTTGTTTCTTGTTTTACTGTCTGTACTGCTAATCAATGGATGTGTGCTTTACAGTTGACTATAAATCAACTTTTGACATGTCGTCTCCTTCAGAAATAATGCAAATGAAATGTATTAAATTAACCGTTCGCAACAAGTTTGTTTTCTTTTTCCATTTAATTATTTAATTCCTACTTCATGCGGTGTATTGTCATAGTAAGTGAATCTACAAATGTCAAGCGTAGCCTGCCCAGAGGCAATTAGATGCATTCCAGAGTCATACTTTCTTAATTGATACATAGCAGGGCATAAAATTTGGCACGAACTATTTTGTTGTTCGTCTATTGGTTATGCAAAACCAATATCAACATAAACGATGAATCGTTTGTGCAAAAGCTGTATTCGTTTGTCATAAAATGTATTTTTTTTTTAAATCCCTCATTTTGGAAGAAAATAAGCCTACTTGGCCGGTGTGAGAAAGATACAATGTAACCGTTTGAAATTGGCATCGCAATCGATTCAAAGTCTGCACCGCGGTAATACAAAATCGGAGCTGTGTTTAGAAGTCTAAAAAAAAATTAGTAACATAGTTGCGCACGTTCCCTTAGATCATTTCGCTACGTACACAAAATCATATTATGCTGTTCGGAAATTAAAGAGACTCGTGAGTTTCAGCCATAGCAAGAATTCCGTGTCCCCCTTCCCCAACAAAATAATCATGTATCCTGCTTTTTTCTTGATTTTTTAAACACTATCTTACCTTAAACATGTTTTAAATGTAAAATACTACACGCATAAAATTATTCGGGTTTTCCTAAAACTTAATTATTTCAAATTTCGTTTAGCGGTTGGAAGAAAAATAAATTGCAGTGTACAAAATTTGGCACAAACGATTTTATCGTTCATCTGTAGGTTATGCAAAACCAACTGAATATCAACATAGACGAATCATTCATGCAAAAGCTGTAATCACTCATCAGAAAACCCAAACAAACGTGTGTTGGCTAATATCATCACTGTTTTGGAAAACTGCGTGCACTGGGAAATCCCTGACCTTAGTATACATCATATGTGCTTGATGGTAATGTTCTAACCAGCTTTTTCTCCGTCGTTCAACGTGTCCAGCTATTTCGTTCATGACACCGTCTACTTTCGTTATAAAATGCTACCTGCGTTAGCACGCCATCAACATTTTAACAATTCGTTTTGTGTGCACATTTAATTTAGGACATCATTGACTTTGTCATGACTACATGGTTATGAAAAAATAAATTATTGGTTACCTGAATCTGCTTTTGCGTAACCCATAAACATCATAGGCTTACAGGCTCTCATTTTTTAAACTGGGGTCGGGGGTATGGGTAAGATGTACTTGCAATTCTGAAAAGCAGATAAAAACTACATTATATTAATAAATTATGGTGCACATGAAACGGTGAAACATGTATATTAAACACTGTCTTGACCCTCTGTCGGTATTAGGACATTACAACAGCCTAGAACACACATATATAAAACTTTAAAGTCAAGGATGTAATTAAGTTTCTCCCCAGCATTTAAAGCATGGATACTTTACTTAAATCTGAAGTCTGAACTTTTAATGTTTTCTAAATGAATAAATCAAGCCAAGTATAATCTCTCCATTTATTTCTCTTTTTAAACAGGATGTATACACATTTTTTATTGTTGTTTACTTTCAGTTTGCAAGTCTTGCAATAGAAAATCAGTAGGTAAGGATTGTATGCATATTTGTCTTAGCATAATGACACAGATAAATATCTTCTTTTTCATTCATTGAAGAATCAGTTAGTCTGTGTTTGTAGTTGTAGTAATTTCCTCCACGAGTTGAAGCATCATTCATTAAAGGCATGCTGTCACAGATTTAGGAACCTTTTTTCTCTAAAAATGGATAATAAATGAAAATTACATTAATATTTGGAAACCAAATCTAGCTATCGCATCAGCTTAACTGAACCTGTTGACAATATTAGTTTTTGAATTATATAGACCATTGCCATAATTCAATTATTTTAATGAAATATCACTAATAAGTATGGTGGCTACGAAGATGGTTGAATAAAGTACATTTAGGGACAAATCAAATTTATATATTTTTAGGTAATACTTTGTTAGGCTGTTTAATAGGTCTGTGGTCTGTGACAATGTGCTTTTAAGGTTGTATACATGTACTATTTCCTCCATGAGTCAGTTATTGTTTTTCAAGTAAAGTTTCCTCCATTTCTTCGAAGCAGTTTTCTGCATGAGTCAAAGCATGTGTAGTATTTTCCTCCACGAGTCAAAGCATCAGTTATTAATTTTTATATACGGTAATTTAAAATGTTCACTATCTGTCAAAACATCAGCCATTCTGTATTTAGATATCTAGTAGTTACCTCCTTTCCTCCAAAGTAATTTTCTGCATAAGTCAAAATGTGTGTATGTGTAGTATTTTCCTTCACAATCCAGTGCATCAGTCAGGTTGTTTACAGGTATATAATTAGTACTTTTACAATGAACATGCTTACAACAAACTACTGGTTAGAACAAACTGATTGTGTAATAAATTTCATGTTTTATTCATACATACAAGGTTCACATACATGTATTTTGTGACCACATGAATTGAATTTAATACTATAGTGGGGTGGGACGTTGCCCTGTGGTAAAGTGTTTGCTTGATGCGCGGTCGGTCTGGGATCGATCGCCGTTGGTGGGCCCATTGTGCTACATGTATTTCTCGCTCCAGCCAGTGCACCATGACTGGTATATCAAAGGCTGTGGTATGTACTACCCTGTCTGTGGGATGGTGCATATAAAAAATCCCTTGCTGCTAATCAAAAAGAATAGCCCATGAAGTGGCAACAGCGGGTTTCCTCTCTCAATATCTGTGTGGTCCTTAACCATATGTTCGATGCCATATAACCATAAATAAAATGTGTTGAGTGCATTGTTAAATAAAACATTTCCTTCCTTAATACTAGTAACAAATAATCATCTTTAGTTATTTGAAGGTCCTTAAGGGCATATACCAGTAAAACAAATCCTATAGATGACAATACTAACACATGTGGCTAAAACTCCTACCTGCAGCGTATCAGTCGACATAAACACCATGGATTAAAATACTACCACTTCTCACCTTTAAATCAGAATAAATTTGGGGTGAAGCTGCTCATTTCAGAGATAATGGGTAGTGTCTTGACTACCCTAGTTACGCACAAAATTTGAGTACTTATTTTTACAGGTACCCCATACATGCTTCAAGCAAAAGGCTACTTGACACAGTGGTACTAAATGAAATAAAATTGCATACATATTTTTCCCAGTTGATTTTTTTTTTTTTTTTTTACAACAAACACACTCGCATTTATCAACAATGACAGGACTTGTGGTATTTGACCCAGCCTGAAGTTATTTGTTTTAATACTGCCTTAAAAGATCCATGATTTTGCTAAATTTTAAGCCTTTTAACAAGACTCTTCTTTCTTTTTTTCAGCAAAGCTGGGAACTTTGTCAAGAAATTGCGATGAGGATTGTCGCTGGTTTTGTGTCGATTGTCTCAAACGATCACATGAAATACCTCTTTTGTGTACGCTACATGGACCTTGTCTATCTCCCATTGGTAAGCAGATTAAGACCAGTCCACTGAAGTATAGGGGGAAAGTGCCTTAGGTTTGAGGTCGGGTTAAGTATTCAGTAGAAAAGAAAACAATCAAAGTTTTCTTCATTTCAAAACACCATTTTCTGGTTTACTGTGATATGTTTTGATCTGTGGATAAACACATTTGGAGTTCTTCCTTGTAGGGTTGTATTATCAAATGTGCTTTTCTGTCAGTGGAAAAGCAAATAAACTCTTTAAAAAAAGTAGGGGAACCTGAAATATTAATGTTAATATCAACTTTTAGACCGAACATACGTTTTGACCACAGACATCCTAGTAAAGAATGTTCAGGTCTGTTTTATCAACACATCAAAAGACATTCCATAGTTTGCACATGCATCACGCAGTTGCCCCGTACACGTGCGTGGGGTGTCATTCTCGATTTTTATAATTTCCAGGAAGGTTGATTAATCACTGTGGAGCTTTATTTCTGTCTAATCTTTTTCATTTTGTTCATCATACAGTTGTTATTGTTTTGTTTTTAGTCATTTTTATTGCTTGAATTTGCGATTTACTGATAAAAAAAATTTCAACTTTCAAATTTCACATCTGACCCCAATCGTCTTTCAAGATCTTTGGTGGTCATAAAACCTACTGATACTGAACTACCGGTTGTAATGTTTGCCTAATTAATTCACTATTATCATATAACCATTCCCCACAGCTAATATACTTTACAATTTTGGGAATTGTAAATTCTTGTTATAGTTCCCCTACGTTTTTTTGAAAAATATATAACATATCTTTTGTTGTTTCTCACGAGAAGTAGACTTTGTAATGGCTGTCATTGAGTGACATTAATCCTCCTTGAATGAACAGGGTTCGAACCGTCGTTCACCAAATCATTAATTGTGATATGAAGTTAAATTAATTTGGAAGATTATTTCTGTTTGCAGGTCACGAGAATACCTTTGCCTTGTTGATTGCTGGTCAGGATGACAAGAGAGAGAGTGCGACAATATTCATCAGGGATACAAACTCTATTGCTGAGGCCCTCAAAGATTCAGATATCATTGGAATAAGGTGAGAGATCTCACTAAGATTCAGATATCATTCGAATAAGGTGAGAGATCTCACTAAGATTCAGATATCATTGGAATAAGGTGAGAGATCTCACTGAGATTCAGATATCATTGGAATAAGGTGAGAGATCTCACTGAGATTCAGATATCATTGGAATAAGGTGAGAGATCACACAACGATTCAGATATCACTGGAATAAGGTGAGAGATCACACAAAGATTCAGATATCATTGGAATAAGGTGAGAGATCTCACTGAGATTCAGATATCATTGGAATAAGGTGAGAGATCTCACAAAGATTCAGATATCATTGGAATAAGGTGAGAGATCTTACTGAGATTCAGATATCATTGGAATAAGGTAAGATATTTCAAAGATTCAGATATCATTGGAATACGGTGAGAGATCTTACTAAGATTCAGATACATGTATCATTGGAATCATTGAAATAAGGTGAGAGATCTCACAAAGGTTCAGATATCATTGGAATAAGGTGAGAGATCTCACAAAGATTCAGATATCATTGGAATAAGGTGAGAGATCTCACTGAGATTTAGATATCATTGGAATAAGATGAGAGATCTCACAAAGATTCAGATATCATTGAAATAATGTGAGAAATCCCACAGATTCATTGAAATAATGTGAAAGATATACACAGCTTTGACACATGTGACCACAGCTTTACAATTTATTTTCCTGTCCACCTCCACATCCTAATCCTTGTCTCTCCAACCATGACAGCTGCTTGTCCCTTATTATTTTAACTCTTTTTTTTTTCAGAAATGAAAATCTTAAAGTGATAACAATACCACAACCAGGAGATGTTGATGAGAAGATGAAGGACAAAGTGATAGAAGCATTCCAGGCCCTTCGTATCCGAATGCAGGGAAAAGAGCACACATTCTTCATTCTGTACTTCTCTGGCCACAACAGTCAGAAATCCCTTCGCCTCGGTGGTCGCCTCAACCGAATCAGTCCCAAGGAGCTGAGGAAAGAGTTACGGGCCTTGGATGCCGATAATATTCTCATCATTCTGGACTGTTGTTACAGTGCTGGGGCTGAACTGTCCACTTACGATGACGAGGATTTTACTACGTCCATTGGACATGTCGAACGCACGGATAGCGGAAGTTTTGTCCTGGTGCCTAAGCTGTGGAATTTGCGCAGTAAAGATGATGATGATGATGATGATGATGATGATGATGATGATAGGTGCTGCTGAAGCCAAAAGGGACGTCACGAGGGTCAAACAATGGGCGTCCTCGGTCGCTGCGGAACAGTCTTTCTTTCACCCCCAGTTGAAGCAGAGTTTTTTTACCCACTCTCTCCTGGAGCTGCTTAATGGACGTTGTCCGGCTAGACTTGGGAAATGCGATGATTGCGTGCGGTATCATGCTGCCGCGGCTGATGCCGAGTTCGTGTACCTGCAGAACCTGCACCAGTGCGTTGGAGAACACGTGGTCAGCATGGTAGAAGGTCACCGTGAGGAACAGCATCCTCAGTTGTCTGGCACTGATGAGGATGACATCACCATTGCATTTCATTTGCACAGTTAGAGACTTTATCCGGCTGCCAAGGGTCAGGACGTAGCCCAATGGTAAAGCATTCGCTTGATGCGCGGTCGGTCTAGGATCGATCCCCGTCGGTGGTCCCATTGGTCTATCTCTCGTTCCAGCCAGTGATCCACAACTGGTGTAACAAAGGTCGTGGTATGTACCATCCTGATGTACCATCCTGCCTGTGGGATGGTGCATATAACAAACCCTTTGCTGTTAATCAGAAAGAGTAGCCCATGAAATGGACACAGCGGATTTCCTCTCACAATATCTGTGTGGCCCTTAACCATATGTCTGATGCCATATATAACCGTCAATAAAATGTGTTGAGTAATGGTAGCTGATGATAATCTAGTGGTGTCATTAAACAAAACAAAACAA
>NC_054705.1:18918577-19086077 GCF_016097555.1 Gigantopelta aegis
TTGATTTCAGTGATCATAAAGGGCTCTAATAGTGAGAAATATGCCTTAGTGTTTAAAAGCTAGGATCTCTCCCTTTAATTTATTTAAAATTAGTTAGCTTTGTATCCCATTAATCTTAGTGTCTTCTTAAAATTAGCAATGTCTTGCAAACATTTTGGCCCCACTTAAAGAAACATTCCAGAGTTTGCTGCATTGTAAGATGTTTCCGACTAATAAAATATTTCTACGATTAAACTTACACATTAAATATATTATCCTCTTTAGAATATCAGTGTCGGTATATTTAATGTGTTTCTGGTCGTCTTGATATTTGTAAGAAGCCCAAACTGGATTTTGTCTTCAAATAATTTCGTATATATATATATACGAAAATTTTTTTTATTTTAGGAAATAAAATGAAATTTAACCCAGTACAAATATTAAAACGATAAACACGTTTAAATTACAGCCACTAATATTTTATGCAGAAAAATATATTTGATATGTAATTACAATCGTTAAAAAGTCTCTGTTAGTCGATAACATCTTAAACATTGCAGCAAACTCACGAATGTTCCTTTAATTAAACAGTCTTATTTACAGAGTTATAATTGTATCACGAATGTGTATATATCTATTAAAATATTGGTTTTTCTTTTGTTTTTCAGTATATGCTATGTCTGTCAGTTTTGCTTCATGCAGTAGAGCTATGAAATTTCCCTCACTGTAGTAATTCATATTAAATTCGATCCCGCCATTTTAAGGTAAGCCATATTACTCTGGTTTCCCCATCACTGCCCTGAGACTAGTTAAAGGGAAAGTAGTTTTTTTGCTTGTCTTAGGATGTGAATTAAATAAACAACAACCAAGTACTACAACAGGATTAAATATGAATGCTCAATATAGTACTATCTTAAATGACTCCACATAATCTAAGTTAGAGGAAGAATGAATCATTCCCCTCAATTTTGTTTTTAAAGTGAAGTCTTGTTAAATAAGAGAAAACTTGGAGAGTGGACAGGATATTTGAGTTGAGAGAGGAGAAAAATGTTAATCTAGATAAACAATGTTTTTGTTTTTGTTTTTTTAAACCAATGTAACTGCATGACTTTGAAAGGAAAAAGTCTGTTGAACTGACAGAAGTCTGTTCTAATTTCTATTTATTTATCACAACATCTTAATTTGGTTTTAAGTGAACGATAGCCAAGTTTAAAACGTTTGTTGATAAAACTATAGCTGTCAATGGCTGTGAAAATTAAAATCAATAATAACACTGTGAGGTCATACACATTAATAAAATAACAATATTATTATTGAAAGTAAAAAAAAAAAATTCATTTAGTGACATCTAAGTTTGTAAACTACAATATTGTTAAAACTTTTGCAAAGAACATGTTTTGGTTCAATGCCACAAAAATTGCACACGTTTTGCTCGTAAAATGACACATTTTATAAGCTGAGTAAAAATTCTAAAATATGACATGTGATCTCAACAGCATACCGCTTTGAGACTGGTGTAATATCATTGAGAAAAGCACTCACGATTCACGCATTCATTCATTTCATGTCGCACTATACATGCACACACACACACACACACACACACTTTATGAAGAATTGGTTTTATTTATAAGTCACACTTCTCAATGTTTTACAACCTTCTAAAGCTGAAAGGGGTCGTCGCCGACCAAGATCATCAAAATAAACCGAAGTGTACTTCAATACATCTGTGTGTTCTATCACTGCCGCATGCCTGAGGGTACGAATGATAAAATTAAGTGAATGAATGAATGTTTAACGACACTCCAGCACGAAAATACACATCGGCTATTGGGTGTCATAAAAAGGTAAGTATGTGGAAATATTATCTATACAATTATGTAAAAACACAGTGGGGATCAAATTAAAATCTTAGAAATTAATGGATATATTTTTATTCTTTTTTGATAGATGATGGTAAGAGAACTTCCGTTTAAAACATTTGTCGAAAGTATATGAAATGCAGTGTCCAGTTTCAAAAGATTCCAGATCCATAACCACCTACTTTTAGTAAGGGCACTTATGATCGGTTTTCGTTTTATTACGTACCTCAAATTATTTTCTGTCAGAAAGCCTGACTGGGAATAAAAATCAGAACAAAAGATAAATCTGAATGATAAAAAACAAAACATTTTCCATAATCAAAACTGTATCTCTTCAAAAGACTGAGTCGAAAGGATATTTTGTTGAAGTCGTGATCACTTCCATGAATCAGTATCAGGGGCTTATTCTATTTGATTGTGCCTCCCTAGGATATCCTTTATAGGACATTGCATCCTTGTAGGGCCGTAGCCCAGTGGTACAGCACTCGCTTGATGCGCGGTCAGTGTGGGATCGATCCCCGTCGGTGGGTCCCATTGGGCTATTTCTCGTCCCAGCCAGTGCACCACGACTGGTATAACAGAGGCCGTGGTATGTGCTATTCTGTCTGTGGGATGGTGCATATAAAAGATCCCTTGCTGCTAATCGAAAAGAGTAGAGCATGAAGTGGCGACAGTGGGTTTCCTCTCTCAATATCTGTGTGGCCATATATCCGTAAATAAAATGTGTTGAGTGTGTCGTTAAATAAAACATTTCTTTCTTTCTTTCCTTGTAAGGCCTGTAGGAGAACTGCCACTCTTTAAGATTGGTTTAATGAATAGGTCACTTTGTTCAAAACATGTAATCCTCATCACTATGAATTTAAACATACTGAACTCCACTGAAAACACACGTCAGATTTGTTGTTGTAAAAAGAGTATGAAAAGATATAATAATATAATTATCCAAGTTTGTATAACTGGACAGTGTGCGATTTTGGTTTAAAAATGTTTTTAAGAGTCATAAGGACTCCCTGTTTGCAAATCTTTAGAGCCCGCCACCAACCCAGCGAGCCATGCCATGCGTCTCCAGTAGAACAGAAGATACACTAAATGTTTTGCATGAAACCATGGAAAAGATTGTTATTTCAAGACTGTTTTCCCAGGATTTTGATACTTATGTTGACTGTGTCATTTTGAAAAATCAAAGTAATTTGTACAAATAATTTTTACTAGAGCCATGTGGACTCGTATGCTAGCCAAGCTAGAGAGTCCTGAATGACTTTTACGAGCCATGCGGACTCGTATGCTAGCCAAGCTAGAGAGTCCTGAATGACTTTTACGAGCCATGCGGACTCGTATGCTAGCCAAGCTAGAGAGTCCTGAATGATTTTTACGAGCCATGCGGACTCGCATGCTAGCCTAGCTAGAGTCCTGAATGATTTTTACGAGCCATGCGGACTCGCATGGTAGCCAAGCTAGAGAGTCCTGAATGATTTTTACGAGCCATGCGGACTCGCATGGTAGCCAAGCTAGAGTCCTGAATGATTTTTACGAGCCATGCAGACTCGCATGCTAGCCAAGCTACAGTCCTGAATGATTTTTACGAGCCATGTGGACTCGCATGCTAGCCAAGCTAGAGAGTCCTGAATGATTTTTACGAGCCATGCGGACTCGCATGGTAGCCAAGCTAGAGTCCTGAATGATTTTTACGAGCCATGCAGACTCGCATGCTAGCCAAGCTACAGTCCTGAATGATTTTTACGAGCCATGTGGACTCGCATGCTAGCCAAGCTAGAGAGTCCTGAATGATTTTTACGAGCCATGCGGACTCGCATGCTAGCCAAGCTAGACAGTCCTGAATGATTTTTACGAGCCATGCGGACTCGCATGGTAGCCAAGCTAGAGAGTCCTGAATGATTTTTGTGAGCCATGCGGACTCTTATGCTAGCCAAGCTAGAGAGTCCTGAATGATTTTTACGAGCCATGCGGACTTGTATGGTAGCCAAGCTAGAGAGTCCTGAATGATTTTTGTGAGCCATGCAGGCTTGTATGGTAGCCAAGCTAGAGAGTCCTGAATGATTTTTACGAGCCATGCGGACTTGTATGGTAGCCAAGCTAGAGAGTCCTGAATGATTTTTGTGAGCCATGCAGGCTTGTATGGTAGCCAAGCTAGAGAGTCCTGAATGATTTTTGTGAGCCATGCAGGCTTGTATGGTAGCCAAGCTAGAGAGTCCTGAATGATTTTTGTGAGCCATGCAGACTCTTATGCTAGCCAAGCTAGAGAGTCCTGAATGATTTTTACGAGCCATGCGGACTTGTATGGTAGCCAAGCTAGAGAGTCCTGAATGATTTTTGTGAGCCATGCGGACTTGTATGGTAGCCAAGCTAGAGAGTCCTGAATGATTTTTACGAGCCATGCGGACTTGTATGGTAGCCAAGCTAGAGAGTCCTGAATGATTTTTGTGAGCCATGCGGACTCATATGCTGGCCAAGCTAGAGAGTCCTGAATAATTTTTTGTGAGCCTCAGGCTCCTGGACTCTTCTCAAAATCACACACTGCAGGATGTATTCTGGTACATGTAGGCAGTAAATAATCCCAAAAATGTACACAGGGGTTATGGTTATTGTGTATTTTTATAGCAACCTCACACATGCTACAGTGAAACCCCTCTAAACTGGACCCCCTCGGGACCAAGTAAAATGTCCTTTATTAGAGGTATCTGCTTTAGAGAGGTTATTTTTTGTACAGAGTTTTAAAAAAAGACAATGAAAAATGTAGGGTCTTGGAGGAATTCCAGTGTACAGAGGGGTCTGGTTTTGAGAGGTTTCACTGTATATTAATAACAACTGAACATTGTGTGATGTGTTTTTATTGGAGTTCAGAGTACTGTAGTTGTAGACATGTCTGCTGAAGTGATTGATATAAAATACTTGACCTAGCATACCTAGAGTACTCGTTACCTGGTATGTTTTTACACAAACAATTACTTAAGCCAAATTGTTATTTTAAAAGTACAATGTACTCTGCCCTCAAAATAATTTGAGCAATATTTCTGTAAAAAAAATACTTGCAGTTCTTTGTTTGAAATATTATTCTATGCACATCTGTCTGTGTATTCTGACATCCCTTTGGTAATTTACAGTATCAACAGGAAGGTGTTTGGCACTTGTATTTACACATGCTATATTAAACTGGCAGTCCTCCTACCATATATATTGTGGTCAAGATCAACTATCATCAGTATATAAAGCACCTGACAATGACTCATGGCTGTGTTCTCATGTCTTTATCACAACTTCTTTTGGAATTAGTCTTGTGCAGAAAAATGGTACTGAATATGCTGGCAGCATATTTATAATAGTAATGCATGTTACAACTTTTACTACTTTGCTACACACTTTTAATATTTTTTGGTGTCTTACTAGTGAGTAGATTAAAACATGTTATTATAACTCTTGTTTAAAGGCATATTGTCCCAGACCACTGACCTATTAGCCTATATGGCCTAACAAAATATTACCTGAAAAAAAGAAAAAAGATTTGTCCTTAAATGTACTTTATTCAACCATTTATGAAGCCGCCATATACTCCAACTATTAACAATATTTTGTAAAAATAATTGAATTATGGCAATGGTACGTAATTCAAAAGCTAAATTTGCCGAGAGGGCTGACATGGATTTCACTCCATCATGTTTCAGTTAAGGTGGTGTGAAAGCTGGATTTGGTTTCCAAAAATTAATATAATTTGAATTTATTATCCAATTATAGAGAAATAAGGTCCTTAAATCCGCGACAGTATGCCTTTAAAGTACAAAAACAAGAAAAAAAAGTAATTAATATTTTTTTTGTCATTATGCAACTGAATTTTGGCTCTTTAAATTATGCATTACTTAAAACTTTGTAGTAGCACAAAAATACATTTTTATAAAAACAGACATTACCAAAACCTTGTGGAGCTCAATTACTTTACAGCAGAACAGAACAAGTTTGGAGTATTGAAATACACGGTTATTTTTTAGCAGTCTAAGTTTAGACAGTCAGGGGGCCACCATTTGAGCCCCACTATATGAGCACATTCTCACACAGGTGAATAAATTAAGCCTATAGGTAAAAGAAAAAAAAAAATTCCAACATGGTGCGAGAATTTTCTATCTTGTGCTGACATAAAATAGGATATGACATCATCAAGGAATATTCATGGAAACTGGCGAAGAACAGTCAAGTCTGGCATCCCAGTAGGTGGTTATTCGCACCAAGGCAATTTTGACCAACAGAACACTTGCAAGAAGATACACTTGGTCACAAGAATGGTTGCTACGAGATACCTTTGATCACAGAAATCTTTGCAACAAAATGTCTTTGATCACAAATTTTTTTACTATGAGATACATGTACTTTTAAATCGAGGAATCTGTGCCACAAAATGTCTTTGATCAAAAGAATGTTTACTACAAGATGCTTTTGAATCCAGAAATCCTTGCAACAAAATACATTGGTCACAAGAATGCTTGCAGCAAGATCTGTATGATCACCACAAATCCTTGGTCACAAGAATGCTTGCAGCAAGATCTATATGATCAGCACAAATCCTTGGCAATTGAAAGAGTTGCACTATGATATCTTTGTTCATGCTAGTGCCTGTTACAAAATGTTTTTAATCTTGCTGACAAGAAGATGTTTTAATCATACGAATGCTTGCAGCAAGATATCTTTCATAACAAGAATGCTTGTTAAAGATATTTGATTATGATAATAATACTTGCTTAAAAATATCTCTGATTTTGAAAAAGCTCGTTATAAAATAGCTTTGATCTTGAGAATGCTTAATACATGTACAAGATATATTTGATCCCAAGAATGCTTGCAACAAGAAAAATTTTATGACAATAATGCTTGCTACAAAACCTTTTTTTTTGATTTTGAGAAAGCTTGTCATAAAATATCATTGACCATGAGGATGCTTGCTATGTGTAAAAGATATCTTTAATCGTAAGAATGCTTGATTCAAAATATCTTTGATCCCAAGAATGCTTGCTACAAGGACATTTTTATGACAATAATGCTTGCTACCAAATATCTTTGATCTCAAGAATGCTTGCTACAAGATATCTTGGATCCCAGGAATGCTTGCTACAAGATATCTTGGATCCCAGGAATGCTTGCTACAAGATATCTTGGATCCCAGGAATGCTTGCTACAAGATATCAGATCGCCAAAAATTATTGTAACAAGATATCTTGCTGCAAGGGTTTTGCGATCAAAGATAACTTTCATCATGAGAATGCTTGCAACAAGACCTATATTGGATCACAAAAATACTTAGAACAAGATGTCTCTGATTATGATAATGCTTGCTACAAGATATCAGATCGCCAAAATTTATTGTAACAAGATATCCCTGCCTGCAAGATAACACCCAAGGCCATCAGACACCTGCAAGAAAACATTCAGTTGCTTAGACATTATGTGACCATCACAGCACCTGCATCTACTTATTTCTGATGGTGAGAGCACCGGCCACAAGACACCTTTGATCATCAGAACACCTGCAAGAAGACACCTTTGATTATCAGAACACCTGCCACAAGACACCTTTGATCATCAGAACACCTGCAAGAAGACATCTTTGATCATCTGAACATCTGCCACAAGACACCTTTACTCCTTTGGAACATTTGCATCGAGACACTTGTCTACAGCAAAGTTTCTCTGATCATCAGATTAGCTGCCACGGGACAATTTTAACGATTAGAACATTTGCATCAGAAGACCGTTGACCATCGACTGATCTGCAGCAAGGCTCCTCTGATCACGAGACCGGTGATGCCACGAGCCAACCTTCACAACCACACATCTGCTAGTACATCTGAAACAAGATGTCACCAACCATCGGTATATGTATGCAATAAGATATCCTCGACCACTTCATGTGTCTGTAACAAGATTCTGTTGACGTCTTGATGTGCCTGCAATAAGATATCTTTGACTAGTTGGTGCATCTGCAATAAGGTGTCACTGACAATCTGATGTTTCTGTATGAAGATATCTTTGACCAGTTGGTTTATCTGCAATAAGGTGTCGTAGACGTCTTGGTGTCACTGCATGAAGGTATCTTTGATCACCTGGTTTATCTGCAATAAGGTATCACTGACCATCCAATTTGTCTGTATGAAAATATGCTTGATCATTTGGAGCATCTGCAATAAGGTGTTGTAGACTTCTTGGTGTCTGCATGAACATACCTTTGACCAGTTGGTGCATCTGCAATAAGGTGTCACTGACAATCTGATGTTTCTGTATGAGGATATCTTTGACCAGTTGGTTTATCTGCAATAAGGTGTCGTAGACGTCTTGGTGTCTCTGCATAAATATATTTTTGACCACCTGGTTTATATGCAATAAAATGTCACTAACCATCTGATGTTCTGTTTGAAGAGTTCCTTGACCATTTGGAGCATCTGCAATAAGGTGTTATTGACCATCTGATATTTCTGTATGATTATATCTTGGGATGTGTCTGCAACTAAATATCTGTGACCATGGTAAAAATCTGCAGCAAGGTATCTTTGACCACAGGTATCTATATCCAGGAAGAATCTTTAATCATCTGAATGTCAGCAACAAGCTGACAAGCTGAGATCAAGAAATGGTTTTGTTATATGTTTGAAACCTTCCATCATATCATGTTTCTAGATGATAAAAAATATGAAAAACTCCCACCTGAATCACTATACACAACTCTCCTTTTTTTTTTTTTTTAAAGAACTATCCTTGGAACAAAAACCTGGTCCAATATCTGTATATATTTCAGTTAGGCCTTGGCATTGTGCGGGACTTTTGGGGTTTGTTGTTTTTGTATATAAAATTCTGGCCAGCAGGGATGCCATATTTTTAGTCACAGCCATATACATAAATGACACAGATATGGCCACTTTTGGTAGTCACAACCACATATGGTATTAGTCACATCCATATCTGGTAGTCATGACCATAGAGACACAAATATATATATATATATATATATATATATATATATATATATATATATATATATATATATATGTCATGGCCACGTTTTGGTTGTCACGACTACCGTGAGTCAGCCAATCACAGCAGAATATCACTATATTAGAATGGATCATGTGTTCACTGCGACCAGATTGTTTGTGGTGGCCCCGGGGCTGGTGGGCGAAGCTGTGACTGGCGATGTGGATCCACGCGATCGTTGTTCTGCACTGTTGGACATGTTCGACACGCCACTACTGGTCACTAACGGTTCTATGACCGCACCGTCCACTGGGTACTTCAGTAGATCTACAAACAAGGAAAACATCAAAACTTTAAAAGTAGTTAACATCAAATCTTAAGTATGCGACTTTAATTTTCTGAATTAGCTTAATTAAATTGTCTTTCATCACAAAAATCAAGGTTCGACAAATTCACCAGCCCATAATTGGTCCCGGCTAGTAAATTTGTGGTCAACATCAACTCTTGAATATGTGACTTTAATTTGATTTAAATTATAGCTTTTCTTTCATCACAGAAATCAGGGTTGCATGGACAAGTCCACCGGCCCTTGGTCCTAGCTGGCTAGTGAATTTTAGGTCTTGACTATAGTGGAAATTAGCAACTGTATTATCCAGCCCTCTACGTCAACTATTCCATCTAGAAGCCAGATGGCGCCTACTTGCATTTTTATATACAGTGAAACACTTCTAAACCGGACACCCTTGGGATCAAGACAAATGTCCAGTTTTTAGAGGGATCTGGTTTAGAGGTTAAGTTCTGTCCTAGTTTTTAAAAAGGGACTCTGTAAAGCGTCTGGTTTTGAAGGAATTCCGGTTTACAGAGGGTCCGGTCCTGAGAGGTTTTACTGTAGATAGTATGAAATGTTTATTCACCAAATGAAAAAAATTGGTCACAATGTATAGAGGGCTGTTTATAGGGCATATATAGCCGAAACTTCTGTGAGGGCTAGTGACTTTCGCAAACTGCAGAAACCTTCAGCGCAAAACTCAAGTAACTGAATAACAGAGCTTAGCAAATAGCCGAATAATAAAGCTTAAAAACAGATTACAACAGCTTTAAAATGTATAATGTTGATCAAACTACAATGTATCTGTGTAATAATGAATAATAAATAATAAAGCTTATGAATGACTAAACAATACTTGTGAATATATCACTGAATAATAAAGCTTATGAAACTAAATAACTGATTAACATATTTTACAAACTGTTAAATGAATAAAGTGTATAAATACTCAAATAACACAATGTATAATAATACACATAACTGAATAGTACAGTTAGCCTTATAAACAATACTTATAATATATATATAATAATAGCTTATATATATATATATATATATATATACAAACTGTATATATATATAGTGTATATATATATATATACACACACACACACACACATGTATATTAACTGAATAATAAAGCTTACAAATTAATTTTAATAACTGAATTATAAAGCTTGTACTTAAGGTAAGCAAATAACACTGCTTATAGCAGAGTAACAGATACACAAATTATAAGATAAAGCTTGTACTTAAGGTAAGCAAATAACACTGCTTATAGCAGAGTAACAGATACACAAATTATAAGATAAAGCTTGTACTTAAGGTAAGCAAATAACACTGCTTATAGCAGAGTAACAGATACACAAATTATAAGATAAAGCTTGTACTTAAGGTAAGCAAATAACACTGCTTATAGCAGAGTAACAGATACACAAATTATAAGATAAAGCTTGTAAACAGAAAAGTGAATAATAGCTGACAGGCTGACAAAAAAACACAACGTTTTCACACCAATGGCACAAAACTAAAAGTGCACACACAGGCAAGAGCTGTAACAGAAAATATTGAACAACGTAGTATGCAGATCTAACTTGATAATACTTTTGTAACTAGAGAAAAAAGAATGTGCATCCAGGTTACCGTAGCAACAGTATTACAGACTGACAACAGACTATTCTGAGGAGATACAGTCAGTTGCTATGGTTATGTACTCTTCACGTTTAGTCGAAAGGAATTTAGGGAACACCATTTATCAATGTACGGGTCAACAACAAAGTTTTTTAAAAAGGGGGAAAAAGAAAGGAATGTTTTATTTATGACACTCCAGTTCATCTTTTATTAAAGGCATACTGTCACAGATTTAAGGACTTAAAGTGACAGACCCTAGTTTTTAAACACTACGGCATATTTTTCACTATTGGAGCAGTTTTCAATAACTGAAATAAGACATTACTTTATTTATTGTTTATATTATCTATTTCCGTACATGCGAAATGTCATCCTAGTGCTTTTAATATCACAAAATGCATTTGTCATATTTTTAAAAACCCACGTGCATCCGTAAAGTAACAATTATGCAGTCGAGATCCAGTTTATATTTAGAAAGTATTTCACCCTTTCAACGTCACAGACTCTTGTTTCAGTCTGTTGTAACGTTATCCAAGTGTGTTACAGGTTTGTATATTAACCTTTAGACTACTGGATTAATTTTTAACGAAAACCACGTCGAGTGGGTACAAGTTTATAATTTTTACTCACATATATTCACTTAAATGTTTTATAAATACATGAAATAAAGTTCATATATGAATCGGTAAGTATTATTTTCGTGTCTTTTTTGTAATTTTTATTATTTTTATATCGGCTAATTCGATTAATGGTGATTAAAATTAGGCAAACAATCGAAAAAGTTGCATTTACTTACGGGCATTTGTGGCCAGCTGTCCAGTATTTATGTCCATTATTCCTGATAACAGTAGTTTTTTTACCTGATTTTTTTTTTAAACCTGAACTACGATTCATATTGCAATATTTAGTAATTTTCATTGTTGGTAAAACGATCAAATTTATTATCAAATTAGCTGTCACAATCAGCTATCGATCCCTGAAAATGACTGTGATGTGCCGCCATTGTTGTCAAGCGAAAATACTTTTCGAAAACCACTTTTTGAACTCAAAATATCAAGGTATTTTCAATTGAAAAAATCAAAACAAAAGCCACCATTTTGAAAAAAAAAATCGTTTTTCTTTTATTATATTTCCGTTTCTGGTGAGTGCCGTGTGCAAAATATGAATTGGGGAATGCTCTGTATACAGTGTATACAGTATGTCGACTGATGTGACGTCGGGCGAGATATCTCGCCTGCAGTAATCAGAAGGTTAACTAAACTTATAGTGTCCATTTTTACGGGTTGAAACTAGGGTCTGTGCCTTTAAGGCTGGTAGCCTCGGTGACGCAGTGGTTAAGCTACAGGCTGGTAGGTACAGGGTTCGCAGCCCGGTACCGGCTCCAAACTAGAGCGAGTTCTTAAAGGCATACTGTCACGGATTTAAGGACTTTATTTTCCATTAGCAGCAAGGATCTTTTGTATGAACTTTCCTACAGGCAGGATAGCATATACAATGTACCACTGCCGTTGATATACCAATCATGTGAACCCCTACCACACTTGGCCAAAATTTCTCCCAGTTTCTGTTAACCTATGGCCATGATTTTTGCACCAAACGATGCATCATGGAACACTCTTTAAACGCATATATAACAATTATTCCCCCGGTTTGTTTTCATCAAGTTATGTTCAAGCAAAGTTAGCGGAAGTTTCTTATTTTGTTCAGTATATGTGTCTGTTTGTCTGTGTTGTGTGTGTGTGTGTGTGTGTATGTAGTATATATGATTTTATAAAATTTAACACAGTACGCCACTGTTCCCTAATACCTACAGGTACAAGTGTCCATGGACAGTGTAGACCATTTTTCTTCCAAGACCAAAATTATTTAAAAGGGGGAATAACTCTTGAGGTGGTTAAAATATTTTTTGTTTTGTTTTTTGTTTCTTTGCTCAAACAGGTTGTACATGTACATACCAGAAAAACCCACATCTAAATTTGATTTGCATAAAAAAAAAAAAATCAAAATAAAATCTTGGCAGATGTGAAGAAACTGACCTCAGATGGACAGAAAAATTAAAGGACTGGGATACATACAGTACACAAACCAACCATAGAGGTAGTACTAAACCAAATAACTTCCGGCTGGGTCAAAGTTCGAGGTGTAAACAACTTTTGATAGAGAAGTGAACACCACAAGTCCTGTGATTGGTGATAAATGTGAGTGTGTTGGATGTAAAAAACAAGAAAGAAAAAAAAGTTTCATCTGGGCAAAAAATGCATGCAATTTTATTTCATCAAGTACTGCTGTGTCAAGTAGCCTTGTGCTTGAAACATGTATGGGGTACCTGTAAAACAAAGTACTCAAATTTTGTGTAGAACTAGGGTAGTCATAGACCTACCCCGTTATCTCAGAAATGAGCAGGTTGACACCCCCCCAATTTTTTCTGATTCACTTTAAGTGTGAGGGGTGGTAGTATTTATATCTGTAGCATTTATGTCAATTGATAAGCTGCAGGTACAGGTAGGAGTTTTAGCCACATATGTTACAAATATTTATTTATTTATTTATTTTAATTTTTTTGACATATGTTACTATTGTCATCTATGGGATTTGATTTGGTAGTATACACCCTAAAGTCATCTAAACATAGGTGGTCACCTAGAAGCTTTCCCCTCTGTTTTACCCATTGACTTGATCAATTCTGGAAGAGGAATTTATGGCTTAAAGCATTTACATCGATTGTATGTGTTGCTAGGTGACTTTATTGTTTTATCACTTACTGTAATAGGACACAGTCAATAGATGCATGGTGCTCTCAGAATAGGAGGAAAGAGATACAGGGCTAACTCTGGGTAAGCAAAACATTTCGTCAACTTGTCTATTAAACTTAAAAAATTGCAGAAATTGTCAGTTATTTTCTTTAAAATGTCAATTATTACACGAAAAAATTATTTCGCCAAACTAAAATAAAATTCACCAACTGCTTTCAAAATTCACAACTGGCGAATTTGGCGAGTGCCAGAGGTAGCCCTGAGATGACCCCAAAAGGTGTGACATCAACAATGGTTAAAAAAAGACAAAAAAGAAAGAAAAATAACTGTGTTCCCTAAATTGTTTCAAGTAGTATAGGTCAATAGGCTGTATGTACAGACAACCATTCACAAAGCTGACAGCAAAAGTCATCTATGTCGTCATAGTAACGACCGACTGCAGGGATCATCTAGACGAGCGAGCGAGAGACACACACCACCGCGCTGTGACAATCAAAACTGACCTGCTGCCGTCTGGTGTCCGTCTGTCCGAGCAGCTAACATGTTAAAAGGTACCTTTTTCTGAATTTCTATCTTCGGTGAACTGGTGCGGAGTGGTGGCCCCTATTGTCACTGCGGAGCTGGTTGTGGAGTTCATGGCCAGCTGGGCGTTTGGCGTAACCAACAGACTGGACAGGGCGGTCGTAGCGCTTTGGGTGTCTGCAACACAGAGGAGATTCATTGAGATTTAAAAATAAATACATTATTTCATCAGTGTTATATTATATATATTCCAGTACTGTTATATACATCAGTGTTACAGTCTATCAGTGTGACATATATACATAGTCCATCAGTGTTATACATACAAAGTCCATTATTGTTATATACATGTACATCAGTGTTACACATAGTCCATTAGTGTTACACATAGTCCGTTAGTGTTACACATAGTCCATCAGTGTTACACAGTCCATCAATGTATTAATTCATTCGGTGTTATAAAGTCAATAAGTTATATAAGTTCCCACAGGCAGGACAGCACAAACCATGGCCTTTGTTGAACCAGTTATGGATCACTGGTCGGTGCAAGTGGATTACACCTACCCACTGAGCCTTGCGGAGCACTCACTCAGGGTTTGGAGTCGGTATCTGGATTAAAAACCCCATGCCTCGACTGGGATCCGAACCCAGTACCTACCAGCCTGTAGACCGATGGCCTAACCACGATGCCACCGAGGCCAGTATAAGTTATATGAAGTCGATTGTTGTTCATTATTGTTGTTGTATACATCAGTTATAGTCCATCAGTGTTATATATTCCATTCAGTGTTATAAAGTCAATAAGTTATGCCAGTCCATCAGTGTTATACATAGTCCATCAGTGTTATATATTCCATTCAGTGTTATAAAGTCAATAAGTTATACCACTCCATCAGTGTTATACATAGTCCATCAGTTTTATACATATACTTGGTAATTGTTATATACATCAGTGTTACATGTACATGTAGCCCATCAGTGTCATAAATATTCCATAAAGTGTTATAGTCAGTCAATTATACATAGTCCATCAGTGTTAAACATAGTTAATAATTATTGTTACATACATCAGTGTCATATACATAGTCCATAAGTATTTTAAATAGTTCATTCAGTGTTATCAAGTAAATCAAGTATATATGTATATAGTCCAGTGTTATACATACATATATAGTTCATTATTGTTATTTCGTACACACCTGTTGGTGAGAACATCATTCGTTATCTTTGATAACTCATACCTGTTTACATATGTATGCGTGTTAACAATTTAAACATGTATGACTGGCTGCTCCTAGGTGATGACCAGGTCACCAATGCCATACATCCAATGAAAAAACAGCACTGCTGAAATCAATTACACTGTGACACACATATGTAGTTAATTCCTGATAATCATTTGTCTGTGACGCGCAAGTTAACTACAAGTGCAAAGGCTGTAAATAGTCGAAAAAGATGTAAAAATTTGCTTAAAACCTTGTTTGTGAGGATATGTAAGAAATAAAATAATACATTTGTGTCCGTTAAGATTCTATTTATCTTACAACTCATTGTTTAAAAATGTATCAAACTCGCTTTTGCTCGTTAAGATACATTTTAATTAAAACAACTTGTTGTGAGATAAATGGTATCTAATGGCCACTCATGTATTATTCTCAATACACATCTACATTTATGTTATATATACATGTAGTGCATCAGTGTTATTAAGTCCAGTGTTCGAGATTAACGGTATCCCGATATCCCAGAGATACCAGAATTTAATTTTGGATACCAGACTTCAATAACCCAGTATCGATCCCACCGGGATACCATATAATGTTGTCGATTTATTTTAATCCTGCGTTTTTCTTTTTCGCTGAAACAATGAAAGTCGTCATTTACTGGTGAAGTTAAGTAACAGTGTCGTCCAAGTTTGCTACGATGTTATTTATGAATTTCATTTAAGTGGGATACTAAATTCTCAGGTGGGATACCAGATTTTGAAATGTTAGTATCCAACTGGGATACTGCCCAAAATTTTTAATCTCGAACACTGAAGTCAGTCAATTATACATAGTCCACCAGTATGGTCATAGTTCATTGTTGTTATATACATTGGTGTTATATAGTCCATCAGTGTTATACGTACAGTCCATCAGTTTTATACATAGCTCCATCAATGTTATATAGTCCATCAGTGCTATACGTACAGTCCATCAGTATTATGTATAGTCCATCAGTGTTATACTTACAAAATCCATCACTATTAAACATACAAAGTCCATCAATGTCACACATACACATTTCTTCAGTATTGTATAATCATAGTCCATCGGTTATATATAAAGGTCAATCAGTGTGAATTATACATACTCCATCAATGTCATTCATATAAAATCCATGATAGAGATGGTTCATGTTATGATACATGTATACCATGCATACAGTGAAATGCATTAAAAAATAAGATATTGAATAATTGTCAATATGATAATATATTGCAATGCACTACAATAATAATTATGTATTTTATCCTTAAACATGAATGTTATTATACAGTTCGTCCCATCATTCTATAAAAATGTTTTTTTCTTGTAAATAATTTCAGTTTGGTTTAACGTAAGAAGAAATGTAGAAGTGTTTCAAAAATTAAAAAAACAATTACTATTTTTGTGTGCAATTTACAAATCAATTGGCTCAGAAATAAATAACTTGTAATAAAAAGTTTGTTTTATTTAACGACGCCACTAGAGCACATTGATTTTTAATCTTATCATCGGCTATTGGACGTCAAACATATGGTCATTCTGACACTGTTTTTAGAGGAAACCCGCTGTCGCCACATAGGCTACTCTTCTTTACGACAGGCAGCAAGGGATCTTTTATTTGTGCTTCCCACAGGCAGGATAGCACAAACCATGGCCTTTGTTGAACCAGTTATGGATCACTGGTCGGTGCAAGTGGTTTACACCTACCCATTGAGCCTTGCGGAGCACTCACTCAGGGTTTGGAGTCGGTATCTGGATTAAAAATCCCATGCCTCGACTGGGATCCGAACCCAGTACCTACCAGCCTGTAGACCGATGGCCTGCCACGACGCCACCGAGGCCGCTAACTTGTAATAAATTTCACAGTATGAAAAAAGGCGTTCCCTGTGGGACTGACTGTAGATACTGCTGCCATTGGATATCAAGCTGTCACATACAAATACACATAACTTTGAGGCAATAAAACATTCAGTCTTGTAGTAAATGTAAATTTAAAGTAAAATCTAAAATGTTAATTAAATGTAAAATAAACAATATAATCCCAACATTAAACAAACTTCTTATTCTTATTTCATCAATGTACATGTATAATGTCAATAACAAACTAGAATTGTGATTAAACGGTACATTATTATAGGAGTATAATGTCAACAACAAACTAGAATTGTGATTAAATAGTACATTGTTATAGGAGTATGAATTGTGATTAAATAGTACATTGTTATAGGAGTATGAATTATGATTAAATAGTACATTATTATAGGAGTATGAATTATGATTAAATAGTACATTATTATAGGAGTATGAATTAGCATGAAATAAAATTTAGTGCTAAGGAGTGAAACCTCTCAAAACTAGACCCTCTGTAAACTGGAATTCCCCCAAAACTGGACATTTTTCATGGTCCTTTTTTAAAACTCAGTACAGAAATTAACCTTTCTAATCCACATACCTCTTTAAACCAGACATTTTACTTGGTGCTGATGGTGTCCAGTTTAGAGGGGTTTCACTGTATTTTGTTTTTGTTAGGGCATGTACCGGTATGTTTAAAATATAGACACTATATGTAACTTGTTTTTAATATAAAAATCGTCTCAGAATGTGATAAATACATATACACATGTACCTATTATTATTCAAATAAAGACCATTGTATTTTGATCATAATTAATCTATGTACTTTTCTATAAAACTAGAAATACAATTGTATAAAAAAACAGTCTATTGTTTTTATCTGCTGTTATATCATTGGTGCAGACATTATATTTAATGTTTGTTTTGTTTAACAACACCACTAGAGCACATTGGTTTATTAATCATCAGCCATTGGATGTCAAACATTTGGTAATTTTGACATAGTCTTAGAGAGGAAACCCACTATATTGTTTCCATTAGTAACAAGGGATCTTTTATATACACCAACCCATAGACAGGATAGCACATACCACAACACGTTATATTTATAATCATAGGACCACGCAGTGAGTACAACTCAAATGCAGGCAATTAAAGGAAGACCTACTGCTATAGTTACTTAAATAAAATTAAATATATTTTAAGTACAGTTACAGCTACAGAAATAAAGTATAGTACAGGTATTTTACTCATATAGGTATGAAAGGGATATTCCACTGTATGTAGATACCGGACCCTCTGTAAACCGGAATTCCATCAAAACCGGACCCTCTGTAAACCGGAATTCCCTCAAAACCGGACCCTCTGTAAACCGGAATTCCCTCAAAACCGGACCCTCTGTAAACCGGAATTCCCTAAAAACTGGACATTTTTCGTGGCCCCTTTCTGAATATCTATATTATTCTCTCTAAACCGGATACCTCCTGAAACCGGACTTTTTGCTTGTATATTAGGGGTTTTTGTTTAAAGATTTTAACAAAATTTAACATAATTTATTATTATACATGATTATACACTTGAGGTATAGAAGTCAGATATATTTATGATAATTAATGTAAGTCTCACAAGGGAATTATTTGATGATGTAAACTCTGATCCTAATTAGGGTTCCATAGGATAATATATAAGGGTTTCAATTATCAGAGGTTTTTTTTTGTTAGATACGGTAAATTGCATGTGGGTTTTTTTTCTTTCAAATCTGATACACAATGATGCAGATTTTAGGGTTAACTCACACACCAGCCAGTTAAAGGGTTAACTCACACACCAGCCAGTTAAAGGGTTAACTCACACACCAGCCAGTTAAAGGGTTAACAATATGCATATTACACAAACCATGCGCACCAGGGCAGTAACTCTGGACACCAGCTGAATGATGAAGTAGGCAATAAACATCAATGAAAATGCAATGGAATTCCCAAAATATGAATTAACAACACAGATGTAAATCCCCAAAATGCAACCCAAACCTGCATATAAAATTATGTTAGTGTACAAAATGTTAACAAAGTTAATAATCATTAGGTATGTGTAAGTCCTATGATTTTTGTGTGTTGTAGAATGTATCAGGGCTTCTAGATTATGGTAGCCCCACTCCCATGGCTAGTGATATTTAATGTTGGGCTAGTAAATAACTACTATTGCCATGCCCGACAGGGCTTCTAGATTATGGTAGCCCCACTCCCATGGCTAGTGATATTCAATGTTGGGCTAGTAAATAACTACTATTGCCATGCTCAACGGCTAGTGAACTTTTTTTGGTCAAATGTTGCAGTTAAGTCCATTTTGTAAATATGAATATCCTGCCCCAACCCCAACCCCCCCACCCCACCCCAATGTTAGTGTTTTTAAGCTCCTTCTTTAGGTAACATATCTAATTATTACTATTATTTAGTAAACTTTTATTTACTTAAAGAAAAGTAGGGCTAGTGAATTTTTAATCATCAGGGCTCGAACTTAACGATGGCACCACTGGCAATTGCGATACTAATTGCCATAGGCTGGAAGTATCACCGATGGCACAAAAATGCTGTTGGTAAAGCTCGTCAGTAACGGCAAAATTTTTACACCTGGCTGCCAGTATATAACATTAGTACATTAAAAATATGTCTACATACAGCAAAATAACCTTTCAGTCTTAATTATTTGCTGCAAAAGTCTTTTCTATTTTTTCAATTGCCATGGGCAGACTTTAAATTGCTGTCGGTGGTCCATTTTACTCACGGCAATTTTGTTTTAAATTTCCGTGGGAGACAAATTCTTAAGTTCGAGCCCTGAATCATGGCTAGTAAATCTTAAAAATCACTGATTCAATGGCTAATTGATATTATAAAAATTCTACAAGCTCTGAATGTTTTCAGAGAAAAAAAGAAAAAACACCCAGTTCTTTCTGCTACTGACCGAGGTACATGCATTACGTACACACGCCTGTACAATAAGATACTTCATCCCCAAGGCATTTTCAGGCCTAGCGCTGCTTATAGAACTTTTAGAATCTAGACTCAAGACTAAAAGTCTGTGACTTTAATGTCATGGCAACACCCTGCAAATTGCATGTGTGTGACCTCATTATAGATGGGAGTCTAGAACAGTTTTAAGCATGGACTAAAGAAAGTGGGGATCCAGGATTTTTTAAGGCCCGGGGGGAGGGGGGGGGGAGAGAATCATAACATTAATACATTGAGACTAGTTTTATAACAGTTTTAAACTGTCTAAATTAAGCGGGGATCCAGGATTTTTAATAGAGGGGAGCTCATAATATTAATACATTGTGTTTCAGTGACACCGATAACAAGATACCCCACCTTAATTATACAAAGAAAACATTAACTGACCAAAAATGGAGAAAGCCATAGACCCTTGTACGACCCACACCTCCACCACCCCCACACCTAAATACTGGCAAATCAGGGGCAATGCACAGTTTTCAAAGAGGTACGACATGGTCGTACCACTTTTTTTTTTGTGGATTATATTTGTTGTATCTGTGAAAATGTCCTTCAGGTTGCATAGTATCAAAGAAAAGAGTACCATGTCAAGGTTCGACGTGCACCGTCAAATATTTAAGGAGTAAAAGCAGCTGTGGGTGTGATTGGTAGTAATATGTGACATTGATTATTTGTGCAAATACTATTATCCATTGAGAATAAATAAATACACTTTTATTTGTTATACAGTTGTTATGCAGTATATACCAGAGGTTGAAACTAATGCGGGGTACCCCCAAAAATGGAACTGCAATTTTCAGCAAAAATGACGGTTGCTATTAAAAACATAAATTAAATCTCTTAAATGATACGTGACCCCCCATTTTCTTGCAGCTAGATTAGATGTGAGGTGCCACACTTTCTATTGCTGTACTTCCTGGGTGTGTTGAAACGCTGCTTATATCAGTTTTATTAGTAAACGTTAACATTATCGGCAATAGGAATTGATTTGGTCTAATGGAACCTATAGCATATATTCACTATATTATCATTATTTTATATTGTGTGCCATTTTCTGTTATTTGACAGTCATAATTGCTTAATTAGGTTACACTCAGGCATGGGAGTTCATAATGACCTTGACCGTGGCATTAATTTACTGTGCACTGCTGAGAATAGATTTTGAAAAAAAGTCTGTGCTGACCAATTGGAGATTTTGGCCCATATTTTTTATTTAAAATATTTTAAAGCTTATTTATCCAAGGTGATGGACATGTCATATAACACTAATCTTATTTAGGATAATAAGTCTAGGCAAGATGAAATAAGCTATTAATAATAATTCATTTTTAGTTAAAAAATAATGTTAGCTGATATTAGGTTAAGCTTTTAGATCTCCATTAACGATGTGTATTTGAATGCAGTTGGCTCTGGAATGACTATATTTAAATAACCTGATTTCTGCTGTAATTTTAACATACTTTTTAGGTTGGTGAATTATGTTTTAGGCAAATATGGGAGTTTTTACAACTGTTTTTGTGAGTTTGGCAAAAATATTAAAATCTACAGAAGTGGGTTCTGTGTAGCCATGTTGCATTCTCTTCTTTATTTGTACACAAATATAAGCTTGGTAATGATAGCTTTAGGTCAGTTCATTAAATCTTGTCCATATATTCAGTGAGTTTTCTATAGTAAAGGGTATTTGAAGTAAATACCAAGTACAAGAGCAATTTTGACACATTTGTTAATCTACCTAGGAGTGTGTTAGTATTATCTTCCACTATTACCACACTTGTAAAGCTATATTTTCCAATATTACTATGTAAATGATGTGTTACATTACAGATTGTAGTAATGCATACGATATAAATATTATATTCAGTTAAAACAGAAAATAATTAAAGAAAAATGACTTTCGCACTCTTTTGATGGATTGAATGTGCTTTTTTTATGACAAATAAAAAATAAAGATGTAAAACCCTAATGATAACTCTAGATATGATACATGTCTGTAAGCACCAATCACTGGAGATTATTAATAAAATATCAACAGATATATTGGTAGCTGTCAGTGGATTTAATAATGCATATATAAAAACCAACTAGGCCGATGGGTTTGAAAATATTGCATTCAGTGACTTGACATCCAAGCATAGTCCATACCTTGGGTGTTTACCCCACCATGATGTGTACGACATTAATTTACTACTATTTGTGGATGCAGTGGTGTTCATTTCAGATACCACATGTAATATGCTTTTTTTCTAGTGAAGTTCTTATCATATGCCCATTAAAGTCTTTCAAAACACAGGGTCACTGCAATAAATGAGTTTTAAGGTAATTATTTATTGGAAATGAGAGACTCTGACTATGCATGCACACACTACATATACAACTAAGCATACACAACCAACCCATATTTTGTATCTTCAAGAGTAGTATTTTTTTTTTTTTTTTTTTTTAAATATGATACATTGCATTTGTATACAACTTTGCATATCACTGATGCTTCCTGAGGTGTACATTAAATCAGGTTGCACTGTAGGAACAACACTTTCAATTATGTTGTCACATCATATAAGAACACAGAAGATTCTGATAGTCATGAAAACACCCAATTGGACACTTTTTGAAAAATATATTTTTTGGATATAGGTTGCATAGTACCAAAGAAGAGAGTACCGTGTCAAGGTTCGACGTGCACCGTCAAATATTTAAGGAGTAAAAGCAGCTGTGGGTGTGATTGGTAGTAATATGTGACATTGATTATTTGTGCAAATACTATTATCCACTGAGAATAAATAAATACACTTTTATTTGTTATACAGTTGTTATGCAGTATATACCAGAGGTTGAAACTAATGCGGGGTACCCCCAAAAATGGAACTGCAATTTTCAGCAAAAATGACGGTTGCTATTAAAAACATAAATTAAATCTCTTAAATGATACATGACCCCCCATTTTTTTGCAGCTAGATTAGATGTGAGGTGCCACACTTTCTATTGCTGTACTTCCTGGGTGTGTTGAAACGCTGCTTATATCAGTTTTATTAGTAAACGTTAACATTATCGGCAATAGGAATTGATTTGGTCTAATGGAACCTATACAGGTAAATCTGAAAGTAGAGTCTGGCAACCTCGAGCCGTACCACTATTTTTTACACTATGCCACCCCTGCAAATGATCATCCTGGCATTGTGATATTTACAACCCTGTATTTCCTGTTGTCACAGTAACTATGGTGATGACAGGTCCAGAAGGTGTCCGTTTTAAAGTAGTTTCAATGTATATGTGTGTATAAACAGTAGATAGTATTGCCCATAAAACTTCAGAATTAGCGTACAAGTGAGAATAAAATTTTAATTTGTGCAATTAAAATAAAAAACAATTATAAATTAGCTTTTGAAGTTTAAAAACAAATTAGAAAAAACCGCATAAAGTATGGTACAAACCTGTTGCTATAAACTTAGAAAATTAAATTAATTTTATTATAAATAAATTACAATTATTTTCAAGCATACAGTACATACACATGTACATGTATATAGTTCAACAAAATTGTTTGTTTATTAATAATTTTAAATTTTAAAGAATAATTAAATTAATATTAACAGCTTAATTTATTTATTTTTTACATGTAATGTACCCAGTACTTGATCTAACAATAAAAGAGAACTACAGAACTACGGTAGTCATGAAGCTAATATCATTTTAGTAGGATTTTAATATTATTTCATTATTTTATCTGTTTTATCTTAGAAAATTTAAAAAAGTAAAGTGTAACTCTTTTTTTTTCTTGCTAAATTTTTAAAAAGCCCATCAATTTTATTTTAAAACAAAAACGAAAATGAAAAAACCCAAACTACAAATAAAATGTAAAAAGTATTAAAGATAACAGGATTTTAAAAAATTTCAAATTTATATTATATCTTTTTACAAATGACAATATGTACAGTCAAACCTGTCCAAGTGGCCACTTGTTAATAATGATCAACTGTCTTAAGTGGACACCTTTCTTATTGAAATGATTTACTATATTAATTTACCCCTATCATGAAGGAAGGAAATGTTTTATTTAAAGATGTACTCAAAACATTTTATTTACGGTTATATAGCATAATTAAGACATATGGTTAAGAACCACACAGATATACAGAGAGAGGAAATCCGCTGTTGCCACTTCATGGGCTACTCTTTCCGATTAGCAGCAAGGGATCTTTTATATGCACCATCCCACATACAGGATAGTACATACCACAGCCTTGGTTACATCAGTCGTGGTACACTGGCTGGAATGAAAAATAGCCCAATGGGGACCCCTATCAACAGGTCACCTCTCTAATATGGACAGAAGTCATTTAAATGAATTCCAAATTACTATTTCATGTATTAAGTAGTGGCCACTGTAATTTTTCCTTAACTGATCCACAAACAACTTTAATCATTTTCATTTCATTTCAACTTATTTTCGTGCTTATATCCAATTAAGGTTCAAGCACGCTATTCTGGCCACACACCTCAGCTATCTGGGCTGCCTGTACAGGCTGGTAGGTACTGGGTTCGGATCCCAGTCGAGGCATGGGATTATTAATCCAGATACCCACTCCAAACCCTGAGTGAGCAAGGCTCAATGGGTAGGTGTAAACCACTTGCACCGACCAGCGATCCATAACTGGTTCAACAAAGGCCATGGTTTGTGCTATCCTGCCTGTGGTAAGCGCAAATAAAAGATCCCTTGCTGCTAATCGGAAGAGTAGCCCATATAGTGGCGACAGCGGGTTTCCTCTCAAAATCTGTGTGGTCCTTAACCATATGTCTGATGCCATATAACCGTAAATAAAATGTGTTGAGTGTGTCGTTAAATAAAACATTTCTTTCTTTCTTTCTGATTTTTGGATGTCACACATAAATTTGGTAATTCTGGTAATTTGGTAAATGTTTTATTTAACGACACACTCAACACATTGTATTTATGGTTCATCAAAGGCTGTGATATGTACTACCCTGTCTGTGGGATAGTGCATATAAAAGATCCCTTGCTGCTAATCGAAAAGAATAGCCCATGAAGTGGCGACAGCGGATTTCCTCCCTTAATATCTGTGGTCCATAACCATATGTCTGATGCCATATAACCGTAAATAAAATGTGTTGAGTGCGTTGTTAAATAAAACATTACCTACCAGCCTGTAGTCTGATGGCTTAACCACTGCGCCACCGAGGCCGGTCAGCAATTACAAGAGCAGAGATCACCATAATAACAAAAAGTTATAGTTTGTTTTGTTTAACGACACCACTAGAGCACATTGATTTATTAATCATCGGCTATTGGATGTCAAACATTTGGTCATTTGGAAATAATCTCATAGAGGAAACCCACTACGTTTGCCCATTAGTAGCAAGGGATCTCTTAAATGCACCATCCCACAGATATGATAGCATATATAACTGCCTTTGATGTACCAGTCGTAATGCACTGGCTGGAACGAGAAATAGCCCAATGGGTCCACCAACGGGAATCGATCCTACATGTAGACCGACCGTGTATCCGGCAAGTGCTTTACCACTGGGCTATGTCCCACTCCCTGAGGTAATAATATACACAAAGCAAACTCATGAGAATGAAGAGTTGAAACAGTCAAATGTCTAATTTCATATTCCTAAAGAAAGAAAGAAAGAAATGTTTTATTTAACGACGCACTCAACACATTTTATTTACGGTTATATGACGTCAGACAAATGGTTAAGGACCACACAGATTTTGAGAGGAAACCCGCTGTCGCCACATAGGCTACTCTTTTACGACAGGCAGCAAGGGATCTTTTATTTGCGCTTCCCACAGGCAGGATAGCACAAAAAATGGCCTTTGTTGAACCAGTTATGGATCACTGGTCAGTGCAAGTGGTTTACACCTACCCATTGAGCCTTGCGGAGCACTCACTCAGGGGTTGGAGTCGGTATCTGGATTAAAAATCCCATGCCTCGACTGGGATCCGAACCCAGTACCTACCAGCCTGTAGACCGATGGCCTGCCACGATGCCACCGAGGCCGGTTTATATTCCTAAAGAAGAATGACAAAAAAATGATCCAAAGTAAACTACAAAGCACATATCTATTAAATACCACTAGAGACAATTAAGAGAGAAAAAACCATGTTTTATATATTGTAAAAATTGTAACCTGTAATCAACAACCACCTGACTTAAACAGCCATTTGTGACTATCATCCTGAGTGACCACAAAATCAGACAGGTTTGACTGTATATTAATTAGAAAGAAATAATGAAAGAGCTTCAGATAAGAGATAGCAAGAACATTCTACAATTTTTTTTAAAAAGTGTACAAAGATTTATTCTTTTTTTTTTTAGCTCAAAGTGTACAAGAACGTACATACTTGAAACGAGACAATCGAGGTTCAATATTTACCCTGTTTTATTTCGGTTACTTTGGAGGGTGTCCCTGGGTTTGAGTTAATCTCCATGAGGCGGGGTGGGGACTTGTCAATACTGGAAGTGTGGGAGCGATTTCGCAGGGGCCGGTCCTGGTCTATATCTTTGTCGTTGTGGTTTAACATCAACATTGGAAGTGACTCCTCCCCAGTTCGGCCTGAATGACAAACACATTCATTAAGACCAAGTTTCAGAGAGAGAGAAGAAGAAGAAAACAGTTTTGGAAATTTGTCAGATCTGTAAGCTTAATTTAATTATTATAGACTTCAACCCCAACAGTGTTTAGGTTGGGTTTTTTTAAAAACTATTTATCATGGTCTACATATCTTATCTCAAACAGCAACAGATTCATGTAAACTTATCTAATTATTATAGATTTCAACCCCAACAGTGTTTAGGTTGGGGTTTTTTTAAACACTATTTATCATGGTCTACATATCTTATCTCAAACAGCAACAGATTCGTGTAAACTTATTTAATTATTATAGACTTCAACCCCAACAGTGTTTAGGTTAGGTTTTTTTTTTTTAAACTATTTATCATGGTCTACATATCGTATCTCAAACAGCAACAGATTCGTGTAAACTTAATTATAGTATGCTTCTTTTACTCTTATGTTTTATTCATTTAGTTATTTAGTTAATTAGTTATATTTTTATTTTATAAAAAATTTCACAAAAAAATTGTATTTAGAGTCTCAAGCAACAGTTTACATATGCCAAAAAAAAAAAAAAAAAAAAAAAAATAATAAGTAGAATTTTTGTAAAATAAATATTGAGTACACATACCACCCAACCAAAAAAACAAGAAGAAGAGAATGTCAAAGATGTAAAGTATTAAACAAAAGGAAATATTTCCCTTTTTTGTTATATATTGCATCTCAAGGAAAGAAAAAAAGAAATGTTTTATTTAACGATGCACTCAACACATTTTATTTACGGTTATATGGCATCAGACATATGGTTAAGGACCACACAGATTTTGAGAGGAAACCCGCTGTCGCCACTACATGGGCTACTCTTCCGATTGGCAGCAAGGGATCTTTTATTTGCGCTTCCCACAGGCAGGATAGCACAAACCATGGCCTTTGTTGAACCAGTTATGGATCACTGGTCGGTGCAAGTGGTTTACACCTACCCATTGAGCCTTGCGGAGCACTCACTCAGGGTTTGGAGTCGGTATCTGGATTAAAAATCCCATGCCTCGACTGGGATCCGAACCCAGTACCTACCAGCCTGTAGACCGATGGCCTGCCACGACGCCACCGAGGCCGGTGCATCTCAAGGATACAATTTACTTTTGCAAAATATGAAAAGTGAAATAACTGAAATGAAAAGCCCCCACAAAAGAAAACAAAACAAGCAGAGTTACATGTATAGAACAAACAAACCATGTACCAGAGAGACAATATAATGAAGCTAGATGCAGAATACTTAATTTTATTCTGTGGGTATATAGCGGGAACTAAAAAACCTAACCACCTTGATCCCTACAAGTTATTATATATTATTATATTTGTAAAGGTTATAGCAGAAAGTAAAGCAACCAAATTAGTCTCTGTTATTACACATATGTAATACACTTTTATCTGCAATAAACAACTTCAAGACCATATAAAAATTAATAAGTACATTAAATAAACAAATAGAAATGAATTAAAATTAATTTCATTTAAATGAAATTAATTGAACTGAACTGAGCTGAACTGAACTGAACTGAGATGAACTGAACTGGACTGGACTGGATTAAACTAGATTGGAAATGAAGAAGAAGAAGAAGTTTGTTTTATTTAACGATGCCACTAGAGCACATTCATTTTTTATCTTATCACTGGCTATTGGACGTTAAACATATGGTCATTCTAACACTGTTTTTTTTAGACGAAACCCTCTGTCGCCACATAGGCTACTCTTTTATGACAGGCAGCAAGGGATCTTTTATTTGCACTTCCCACAGGCAGGATAGCACAAACCATGGCCTTTGTTGAACCAGTTATGGACTCCAAACCCTGAGTGCTCCACATGCAAGGTTCAATGGGTAGGTGTAAACCACTTGCACCGACCAGTGATCCATAACTGGTTCAACAAAGGCCATGGTTTGTGCTATCCTGCCTGTGGGAAGCGCAAATAAAAGATCCCTTGCTGCCTGTCATAAAAGAGTAGCCTATGTGGCGACAGCGGGTTTCCTCTAAAAACAGTGTCAGAATGACCATATGTTTGACATCCAATAGCCGATGATAAGATAAAAAATCAATGTGCTCTAGTAGTGTCGTTAAATAAAACAAATTTTACTTTACGAAGCCACTAAAGTACATCAATGATTCATTAATCATTGGCTACTGGATGTCAAACATTTGGTAAGTTTAGCAGGCTGTTTGGGAACGCTTATATAGAACAACAGTGTACGTAGCGTATCATGGTATCATGGTAAAATAGCCTGACTGTCAGAATCTTAAATTTGGGACACCTTGAAGGGTTTTTTGTTTGTTTAACGACACCACTATAACACACTGATTTATTAACCATCGGCTATTGGATGTCAAACATTTGCTAGTTTTGATACAAAGTCTTAGAGAGGAAACCTGCTACCCTTTTTTCATTATTAGCAAAGGATCTTTTATATGCACCATCCCAGACAGGTTAGCACATACCATGGCCTTTGGTATACCAGTCGTGTTGCACTGGCTGGAATGAGAAATAGCCCAATGAGTCCATAACAGGGATTGATCCCACACCAATGGCGCACCAAGGGAGCGATTTACCACTGGACTACGTCCCAGTGGGACAGCTCTGCTTAGAATTACTGGCCTGGGGGACTAGCATAATTTAAATTGGACTCTTCCCCAACAATTTCTACTCATCTGGGCTGCGTTCAACCAGACCAAGTGGAAAAATGTCCGCTAGACTGGTTTATGCACTTCACAATAAACAAAATGGTCACATTGGGAACCAATCAAATAGTTCGTGAACGTTAGCGAAACCTTTGCTGGCTGAACTTGGGGCTGGAGCAAGGGTCAAGCATTAGTTTCTATCTCTGCTTTAGAGCAATATCCTAACGTGATATAGACTACTCTTTATACTTTATTTAAAATTGTATATATATATATATATATATATATATATATATATATATATATATATATATATATATATATATAATGTAATCTTATATGGATCAACAGGTTTATGAATCATTGGTTAAAACAATAAATTGTGTACAATAAGTGATATCTGTATTATAGTGAAATTAAAAAAAAAAAATGCTAATTTATATACTGATGGATATAAAAGTGAAACCTAGTGGTGTAATAAAAGTAATATTTACTGGTGAATATTAAAGTTATAGTAAACTGACGAATGTGGAAGTCATATCAGTTACTGGACATAAATGTTAAATCAATTAGTTGACATAAAAGTAAAATTTTATTGGCAGATATAAATTATATTTATCGTGTATGTAAAGATTATTGCTATTGGTCGATGGTAAATGCTATATTTACTGGTGGATATAAAATCACATTAATTAAATGTAAAATCTTTTTGTGGGTGTGATAATTACATTTGTTGGCCAATGTAAAAGTATCACCACTTCGATATAAAAGTTACATAATTATATTGTTGAATGTAAAAGTTATATTTATTAACTGCAGTGGTTGGTATAAAAATAATATCTTACAGCAGTAAAAGCATAATTTATAATGCAAACTGATGGTATGTTCTGTAATATAATTGGTTAATAAAACATTGTTTTGTGGGCATCGCATAGACATTAACGCCTGCAAATCTGGTGATATCATTAGAAAAGTGGAAAAGCTACATCGTATAGTTCAAAGGTCTACCAGTTAGGCTTGTAGACCAGCGGCCTAATTCACAAAGGTCTCTTAGGCTCTGCTAGACAACAAAGCACCCTCTTTGCAAGTCTTTTAGCATTGCACTGCGATATCACAAAGATGCAAGAGTTTAGTGAATTAGGTCCCAGCAGCAAATTTCACAATGGTCTCTTAGACTCTGCTAGACAACAAAGCACCCTCTTTGCAAGTCTTTTAGCATTGCACTGCGAGATCGCAAAGTTGTGAGAGTTTAGTGAATTAGGTCCCTGGGTCCATGTTTATAAAACTTTTAGAGTCTAGACACAATCTCTAATGACGTCACACACATACAATTTGTATGGCGTTGTCATGACGTTACTGTCTTAGACTCTATTAGAGTCTCGAGTCTAGACTCTAAAAGTCGTATAAGCACCTGGGGCCTAATTCACAAAGCTCTCTTAGGCTCATCTTCATAAATCAAGGCTAATATTCGTTCCTCGTATGCAGCCTTGATACATGTCGTCAAGAAATCGTGCCACAAAATGCTTAAATTTCATTTGATGCGATGAGATCTGATTGCAACGAATCGCAACGCTCCTTATAGATTCCCTTGTTATTGTAAACAAAGATGGCAGCGTCAGCATCCGGCGGTTAATTTTTGATATTGCTTTCAAGATTGTCACATGTTACCGATGCTGTGATTGGTCAGCGATGTCATCGTGTAAGGGACATAATCGGTGTTACAAATTTTCTTCCAATAGAGGGCGCTAGTAGTGGATATCAGTAATCTTGACTACATGTATCAAGGCTGAATACGAGGAACGAATATTAGCCTTGATTTATGAAGACGTCTTAGGCTCTGCTAGACAATTTTATAAAGCATCCTCTTTGCAAGTTTTTTTGCATTGCACTGCGAGATTGCAAAGTTGCGAGAGTTTAGTGAATTAGGTCCCAGCCGCAAATTTCACAAAGGTCTCTAGGACTCTGCTAGACAACAAAGCATCCTTTTTGCAAGTCTTTTTATATTGCACTGCGAGATCGCAAAGTTACGAGAGTTTAGTGAATTAGGCCCCAGGCCTGTTATTCAAAGTTACAAGATATTCACTTGGTAAAAAAGCCTCAGTTTACAATGGACATAACCATATGTTTCATTTTGCACATCAGGCGAATGCAAAAAACACCTGAGAATGGATATCTCCTAATTATATACATATACCATATAATCTTAAATGAAAAAGTGATATTTATAGGTAGGTTAAAAAAAGGTATGCTAACTTATTAGTGAATGTACAACTGCTTTCAATTAGTGGAAATAAAATATAAATAAGAAATAATAAAGGACTTAATTAATAAAAATTAATTTGAAGCTGTGATATTGTTAAAATTTATATAACCATGCAAGCAGAAACAAATGCTTGGATTATAATTCCATCCATAAATATATAGTTAAAACATTCCATGCTGTGATTTTAAAAAACCCCATAACAATCCAAATTGAAAAAAAAAAAAAAAAAAAAAAATCTTAGGCAACTTTTAATGGAATAAAACAAATACTCTACCGCTTATGAACATTCCAACATTATACGTGCCTGTCAAAAATACAGAATACAAAAACATAGCAATTCATAGGTCAATGCAAATTTATATTTTAAAAATTTAAATTAAACATGCTAAAAAATGTAAAATATTTACAACCATCATCCAAGGGAACAATGAATAATGAAACTGCCTATAACAGACACCTTGTCTCTGTAATCAAACAACCTGTAGATAGTGGACAGCAAAATGAAACAGTGTGCCCAGGAAAGACATGCTTGAACACACGTGGTGAGGTTAATTGAATTCCCAAATCCTGATCTATATATGTTGTTCTAAAAATCTAAAGGTGCATTCTACTGGCGTGAGTTGTAGTAACAATTTGTGGCCTACACTTAAGGTTTAATGTAAGATTAACCTGAAATTTTGAAAAAAACTTTTAACTGCATATTAAAACAATTATGTTTTATGGAAAATATTTACACCTGTTCTTTATGAATGATATCTGAACTGGAGATCAAAGTTTGAAGAAATGGAAAGGAAGTTGCTTACTGATATCTCAGTACATTTTAAATGATGGCTATTAATTTGGTGTCCAACAGGGTTCTTTTGTCAAATTAGTCAACCAAGATTAGAGATTGAGATCAAGAGGGAGAAAGGGGAGGATACTGTAAGCGAGAAAGACAGGGAGAGAGAGAGAGAGAGAGAGAGAGAGAGAGAGAGAGAGAGAGAGAGAGAGAGAGAGAGAGAGAGAGAGAGAGAGAGAGGGGGGAGAGTGAAAGGAGAGTGGGTAAGAGAGGGAGGTAGGGAGAGGGAGGAGAGAGAGAGAGAGAGAGAGAGAGAGAGAGAGAGAGAGAGAGAGAAAGGGAGAGTGAAAGGAGAGCGGGGAAGAGAGGGAGGTAGGGAGAGGGATGAGTAAAAGATACAGAGAGAGAGAGAGAGAGAGAGAGAGAGAGAGAGAGAGGAGAGAGAGAGAGAGAGAGAGAGAGAGAGAGAGAGAGAGAGAGAGAGAGATGAAAAAAGGAGTGTGAAATAAAGAGACAGAGAGAGGTAGGAAGGAAAGTGAAATAGAGAGACAGAGAGAGGGAGAGAGAGGATGGGTAAAACTCTACTAATGCCACAGTCCAACCAAACAACAAAGCTCAAGGGATCTTTTAAAAGCACTTTTTCAGACAGATGCACACACCATGTTCTTTAATATACCAGTCATGGAGTAGTGATTGGGATAGGGAAAAAAAACCTGGGGGCAAATGCTTAAACACAATTTTGTACTTTTGTATTAAATTGTACTTTGACCCCTAAGTTATATTCGGTGATGTGACATTACCCATTTCATTTTGTATTGAAAATCTCCTGTTGCGTACACTGACAAATGATGCACCATGCAGGCCAGTTAAATCCAGTGTCTGATTTCACTTAGAAAGTCACAAGTTTTCTCTTATTTAAGCACATTTACCAACTTGCTAAACTTTTTTGTCCGAATACACATCCTGTCCTCTCAAACTTTCAGCCATGAACTCAATATTTAAAAAAATATATATTAAAATTTATTTTAACAATACCACTAGATCACATTGATTTACGAATCATTGGCTATTAGATGTCATATATTCGGTACTTATGACTTACAGTCTTCGAAGAAACCTGCTTAATTTTTCCATTAGCTGCAAAGGATCTTTTATTTGCACTTTCCAACAGACAGGACAGCATGACTTTTGATATACCAGTTGTGGGACAGGGGGAAAAGAAAAAACACAATAAGTGAACAGATCCACCGAGAGGATTTGATCCTTCAACCCATGTACATGTATCTCAAGCAAGTGCTCTACCAACTGAGCTAGATCCCGCTGTTCAACATAAAAAAGAAAAGAAAAGAAAGGAATGTTTTATTTAACGACACACTCAACACATTTTATTTACGGTTATATGGCGTCAGACATATGGTTACGGATCACACAGATTTTGAGAGGAAATCCGCTGTCGCCACTTCATGGGATCTTTTATTTGTGCTCCCCACAGGCAGGATAGCACAAACCATGGCCTTTGTTGAACCAGTTATGGATCACTGGTCGGTGCAAGTGGTTTACACCTACCCATTGAGCCTTGCGGAGCACTCACTCAGGGTTTGGAGTCGGTATCTGGATAAAAAATCCCATGCCTCGACTGGGATCCGAACCCAGTTCCTACAAGCCTGTTGACCGATGGCCTAACCACGACACCACCGAGGCCGGTTAACATAAAAATGTTATGCAATAACTTTGAGGCTAAAGTGTACATGGATATGGAAGCTCAGTGGTTTAACAAGATGGATGAAGCTATATTTCACTTCTCCACATGTGATTGTATTAAACGCTGTACAAAATGACACCCTATACTTAGTTATAGGACACTTTTTGTCACTTTTGACTTTCTGAGGTTTATTTATTCAATTTTATGTGTATGGTAGTTATCTATAGGAGGAGTAAGTGGGTAACATCACCAATGTAATATGAAATGATTGAAAAATTAATCCATTGTGGAAGTTAACATTTAAAATCATATTGATAAAAATTATACATGTACACAGACCATAAAATACAAAATGCATTTCAGTTAATTGTATGACAAAGAAATACCAATAATAAAAAAACAAGAGAGAGAATTAAATGCAAATATGATTACAAAATTGTGCTGTTCAACAATTTAATCAATTTTAATTGAATTAGAACAGTAAAATTAAACTAATCCTTTTGTAACTATGCTATATGTTTTGTTCCAATTTCTTTCTAATTAACAAACACCTGTACTTAATTGTTATTATGAACTTATGACATGTACTTTTGCTCATGGAAGACATGTTAAAACACTGTGGTCAATAAAAGGTTGATTAATTATGTATACGTGTTTTAAAGCAAGTCATGTTTGTTTGTTTATTAATTGCATGTAAAAATGTTTATATATATATATATATAGTTTTAGATGGAAAGAAATCTCCAGTGTATTTTCTCCAAATTTCCACAGAATGAAGAAGTTTGTTTTGTTTAACAACACCAATAGAGTATACTGGTTTATTAATATAAATCAGCTACTGGATGTCAAACATTTGGTAATTTTGACATAGTTTTAGTGAGGAAACCCATTGAATCTTTTGCATTAATAGCAAGGGATATTTTAAATGCACCATCCCACAGACAGAATGGCACATACCACGTCCTTTGATATGACAGTTGGGGAGCACTGGCTGGAACGAGAAAAAGGCCTAATGCATGGGGCCACCAACGTGGATTGGTCCTAGAGTTACCATGCATCAGGCAAATACTTTTTATTGAACAAGGAAAGAATAAAATGTTTTATTTAACGCCACACTCAACACATTTTATTTACAGTTATATGGCATCAGACATATGGTTAAGAACCACACAGATATTGAGAGAGGAAACCCGCTGTTGCCACTTCATGGGCTACTCTTTTTGATTAACAGCTATACTCCTTTTATATGCACCATCCCACAGACAGGATAATACATACCACAGCCTTTTATATACCAGTTGTGGTGCACTGGCTGGAACGAGAAATAGCCCAATGGGCCCACCGACAGGGATCGATCCAAGACCGACCACACATCTAGCGAGCACTTTACCACAGCAATGGATCTTTTATATGCACCATCCCACAGACAGGATAGTACATACCACGGCCTTTGTTACACTGGCGGGAATCAATCCTAGATCGATTATGCATCAGGCAATCGCTGTACCATGCACTGAGCTATGCCCCCCACCCCCACCCCCCACCCCCACACTTTTGTTGAACAATGCCTCAAAACATTGTAAACAGAAACTGTTTGGTATCTATGATATATTGATGCTGCCGCTTGGGTTTTAGTGAAGAAAGAAATTTACTGCATTCATGTAGCGGTTTTTATCACCACAACCAGACTCCAAATCTAAAGCATGATCAACTATAGCTTGAACGCAGAAGAAGAAAGAAGAAAGAGAAACATTAGAACCTCTGAGATTTATATTTCAGGGTATTATGGAATTAAAATATATCATTTATCATCCATTAATTGCTTTTGTAGGAGATATCGCTGGCACTATAATTTGCGATGTCTCTTGCGATATTCTTTTAGGAGATATCGCTTCTTGTAATCTTGATTGGTCAAATTTTAATCACAAGACATTACTTTGTTACGTCACTGTGCGTGTTCCAGCGCTAAACCTATCATTAGTGACGTCACGCTACTGTCGCTCTGCTACTTAATGAGTCTTATCACTGCCAAATATAGTGACATTCAACCCACATTACTGACATTCTTTACAATTATCGCAAATGAATTGTATGATAATGGATGATAAAAAAAATACCCTCTTCGTGTCTTGTGATATCTGCAAGCCTCGGATTTCATACTTTTACCAACTCGTGCTGATAAATTATGATATCACAAGACACTCAGGGAGTATCCTCTATATAGCAGATGAAATAATATAGCATATGAGATAATCACATCTAAATCTATTGCTTAACAAATAACCTGTAATTTTTGGGGTGGTTTTAGTGTGCGAATTTTGATTCCACCCGCTAGCTAGATATAAAACAATTGGACACCCAGGGGTGGTGCAGATGGTACGCATATAATGCGTGTGTTATATTTGTTGTATCTGTGAAAATGTCCTTACAAGTAATTTGAAAGGCGAGTCTGGCAACCACGAGCCGTACCATTTGAAAGGCGATGTCCTTACAAGTAATTTGAAAGGCGAGGCAACCACGAGCCGTACCACTTCTGTGTGTGTGTGTGTGTTATATTTGTTGTATCTGTGAAAATGTCCTTACAAGTAATTTGAAAGGCGAGTCTGGCAACCACGAGCCGTACCACTATATTTTTACACTGTGCCGCCCCTGACACCTTTTTTACATGCAGATATTTCAAGCTCTGCAAAGGTAGGACTGAATATATCATGACCTTTGACATATCAGCCATAAGGCACCAGATAACACAAGGTGGTTAAAGACTCAAATAAGTCATCCAAATGCAACTGATACTATCACTCCCATTGTTGGACAAACCAACTATCAATGGTGTGAAGCAATTCACTTATATAAGAAAGAAATGTTTTATTTAATGATGCACTCAACACATTTTAATTACAGTTATATGGCATCAGACATATGATTAAGGACCACACAGATATTGACAGAGGAAACCCGCTGTCGCCACTTCATGGGCTACTCTTTCCGATTAGCAGCAAGGGATCTTTTATATGCACCATCCCACAGACAGGATAGCACATACTACGGCCTTTGATATACCAGTCGTGGTGCACTGGCTGTGATGAGAAATAGCCCAATGGGCCCACCGATGGGGATCGATCCCAGACCGACCGCGCATCGAGCGAGCGCTGTACCACTGAGCTACGTCCCGCCCTTCACTTATATAATGACTTTTTCCAACAGTAATGTGGAAAATTATCATTTCTATTATTGCTCCTGATAAGAGAAATTCTGGCTATATCTGGAATGCTGTCAACATTAAGATGGAAAGCAAAACTTGTGACAAAGTATATTGTTGTGCATTGAGTGGGAAACAGTGGGACCTGCCAGTGTCGTACAGTATCCATGACTGTGGAACATTTCCTGCAACATTGTCCCACCTACCAGAACCAGAGAAAAGCAGTCTGGCCTTCAGATGAACCCCTGAAGGAGAAACTCTTTGGCTCCTTGGAGAACCTACGGAATACAGCAGCTTTTGTTCGAGCCACTGGGGTCCCTGTTTGAGCGTACAATGAAGAAGAAAAAGAACAGTGGTACGTATTTGCTTCCTGCGTTTCGCACCGACATAGCCAGGATTTAATATTTGAAGGGGAATGTTTTTATTTAATGACACACTCAACACATTTTATTTTCAGTTATATGGCGTCAGACATATGGTTAAGGACCACACAGATTGAGAGAGGAAACCTGCTGTCGCAACTTCATGAGCTACTCTTTTCGATTAGCAGCAAGGGATCTTTTATATGCACCATCCCAGACAGGATATTACATACCACGGTCTTTGATATGCCAGTCGTGGTGCACTGGCTGGAACGAGTTTATATTCGCAGTCAGCCACATTGGGGAAGTGAGGGAGACAAAAATATTGTCTACGAGTCCTGTTATGGGGTGACAGGAATATATATGTGGTGGGGAAACCCCCCCCAGAGAGACGTGATTTGGAGGCCATTGCGCCCAAACACCCCACTCCTACCTAATGGCTATGTCAATGACCTCTTGTTAATTTCTGGCCTTGACAATAGGAAGTCCTAGAAATTGCTGTGTATAATTACTGCTGATTGATGTCTTCATGCTAGGTATAGTTGACCATACCAGATGTAAATTATGTCACATGCCAGGTATAATTAACAGTTATGAATCATGTCACAGGTATTTACATGCCAAGGACAATCCATATGACAGGGACAAACCACACGTGGGATAAATCATGCTAGGGACACACTTGTGAAAGTGCATGCTGGGAAACAATCCTGATATTCGGTACTATTCCAGGTCTGTAGGAAACTGGTGGGGGGGAGAGATGGGGCTAGGGAGCAATGCCCCTTTTACTTGAAAGCAATAAGATTTTAATTAGATGGGGTAGGGTTCAACTAAGTATATATTTAAAAGTGGGTTTTTCTTTTAATAATGGAAAATGTCATTAAATTTTCTAAACTTCGTTATTTTGTTCTCCATGTGACAGGAAATCACATTTTTTAACACTTACGGGTAAAGATTCTTAAAATGTGTCCCCAAAATTTAAATATCTTACTCCTCCTCCTACATCAAATCTCAATCCTACTGGCTTGTTTAACAAGCCAAACAAATGAATCAATGAAATGTTTTATTTAACAACGCACTCAACACATTTTATTTACAGTTATATGGCTTCAGACATGTGGTTAAGGATGAGAGAGGAAACCTGCTGTCACCACTTCATGGGCTACTCTTTTTGATTAGCAGCAAGGGATCTTTTATATGCACCATCCATCAGACAGAATAGTACATACCATGGCCTTTGTTACACCAGCTGTAGAGCACTGGCTGGAATGAGAAATAAACAAGCCAAAAGGAATACTGTTTCGTTCATAATTCTGAAGGGACAAATACTCACTTGAAGTTAACTTTCTTTTGTTTAACATCACCACTAGAGCACATTGATTTATTAATCATCGGCTAGTGGATGTCAAACATATATTATGGTCATTTTGACAGTCATAGAGATGAAACCCACTACATTTTTCCATTAGTAGCAAGGGATCTTTTATATGCACTATCCCACAGATAAGATAGCACATAGCATGGCCTTTAATATACCAGTCATGGTTCACTGGCTAAGAGTGAGTAATTGCTCAATAGGCTCACCGACGGGGATCGATCCTAGACCGACTGCACATCAAGTGAGCGTTTTAACATTGGGCTACGTCTTGCTGTAATATTCATTTGAAATATTTAAACTCCTTTCTTTTTATTTCAAGAAAAAGAGAAATGTAAGTACCTGGTAGCTGATGTTCTCAATTATTGTGAAATGATGTAAACTGTCTTGACAGTTGATATCTTAAAAGAACCAAGGGCAGATCTAGGGTTTCCAGGGGAGGAGGGGTGGTGGGGTGGTGGCAACAATTCTTTTAAAAGAGGACCTCTTGAATTCTTGAGATTTGCAGAGTTATTTGAAGACTATATCATCCTGGTTATCAAAATCATCCCAGTGTTTATGTATGATATGAAAACTCTACCTGTATGTTTAAGAAAATCATAACCGTGTTTATGCATGATATGAAAACTCTATGTTTAACAAAATCATGACAGTGTTTATACATGATATGAAAACTCTATATTTAGTATGAAGTTGCAGTTGACAGTGTGTTAATGAACATGAACTAGAAAAACAAGAGACTGGTCATTTTAAGAAAGGATCCAAATCCTTGTATCTCCCCCTGAGATAATGCCCTAATTATAATGATTGCAATTTTGCCCTAATTATAATGATTGCAATTTTGCCCTAATTATAATGATTGCAATTTTGCCCTAATTATGATTGCAATTTTGCCCTAATTATAATGATTGCAATTTTGCCCTAATTATAATGATTGCAATTTTGCCCTAATTATAATGATTGCAATTTTGCCCTAATTATAATGATTGCAATTTTGCCCTAATTATAATGATTGCAATTTTGCCCTAATTATAATGATTGCAATTTTGCCCTAATTATAATGATTGCAATTTGCAGCAAATGTAATAAAAAAAAAAAAAATTACAGCCAAACTGTTCATCAATGACTACTGCATGGTTTTTGTATTTTAAATACCGTGTAGACAAATATATTTTTAACATCCAAACCCTTGTATCACCTCTTTGATTCACCGGACATAATCCTCTATTTATAGTTATTGCAATTTACAGACATTAAAATTAGAGTAAAAATATTCATCAATGAACACTGCATCTTTTTATATTTTAAATAAGGACATTTATGTTAACAACTTTTATAACAAACAGCTTTCAGTTAAATATCAGAGGTAAAAAAGGGATAATTTTTTTTATATTTTTTTTTTTATGTGGATATTCAAAAGCATTTTTTAAAATGAACATATACAAATTCATCAATGAACACTGCATGTTTTTTATATTTTAAATAAGGACATTTTATTTTAACAACTTTTATAATAAACAGCTTTCAATTATCAGATGTAAAAAAGGATTAAAAAGAAAAAATTTATGTGGATATTCAAAAGCATTTTTTAAATGAAGATATACAAATTATTTAGTTAGAGCAAGACCAAAAGAAAGAGTTAATTATTATACAGTACACAAACCAACAATAAACTGATCTAGATATAGGTGGTTGCTAGTTGGTTTCCAGTCTGTTTTAATGACTGATTGTGTGGATGGTGTGACAAGAAAAAAGTGTTAAATGTTTTAGCTGAACCAACAGAAGGAAGGAAGGAAATGGTTTATTTAACGACGTATCAACATATTTTATTTCTGGCTATATGGCATTGGACACATGGTTAAGGACCACACAGATATTGAGGGAGGAAACCTTCTGTCGCCACTTCATGGGCTATTCTTTTCGATTAGCAGCAAGGGATTTTTTATATTTACCATCCTATAGACAGGATAACACATACGACAGCCTTTGATATACCAGTCGTGGTGCACTGGCTGGAACTGAACCAACAGAATGATTGCAGGGTAAATACCATTGAACTGCAGGACTCAAACTAAAAAACATTGTTACCTGCAACAAGTTTGAGTCTGCCTACAACAATTTGCAATGAATAAACATAAAATTAAAAACCAAAATATGGCAATAATTTTTATCCAGCAGCAAAACAACTGCCATCACTAAAGCCCCTGGCAATTCATATTGTTGTCAGTGTTGCTTTTAAGTTCCAGCCCTGAATTGTAAGCAACATTGAAAAACCAACCACAGGTGGTTATCTGTAGTTGACTTTATTGTTGGGTTGCGTACTGTACACACAAGTTTTGAGACCATGTATTAATTTTAATCTAGTTTCAGGCAGATGTCCGGATTACACAGATGCCAGTTTAAACAGTGTCTAATATTAATGTGAGATATGGGCGTGATTTAAAATAAAATTAAGCTTTAAAAAAAAAGTTAAAATTTTCTTTAAAATAATTAATAATAATCAGTAATAATTAATAATGAAAAAGAAAATGTTAAACATATCCCACACGCATTCAAAACAAAGGTAATGCAGCAAATGCCAGTTTAGAGTGTCCAATACTAATTCGTGTGAATATAAAATAATATGGGAAAAAATGCCATCCTTAAAAATGTTGTTTGCTGTAATATACTCAGACATAACTTTAGCAATCTTTTTTTCTGAATGTACTATTGTTTTTATTAATATTTTTAATGTAAAATTAGAATTTTTTTTTAGCTTTTATGATCCATTTTCAGTTAGATTATAAAGCTGGAAATTACAAGACTTAGTTATTTTGTTTTAGGATATTGGAGAACCTGAGACCAACAGATGACAGCAAACAACATTACATTTTATTACGGCCAGGCTATAATAATAATGGAAAATAATTCTCACACACACATACAATAAAAACAAATGAAAAAAGAAATGAAAAAAAGAAAAAAAAAGGAAGAAAGAAATTCATATGGAATAAATCCTGCAGGCAGAGCAAAGCATTCTGGGATTAAGAAGCAAGCAAACGGACAGACGCACACACTGCCAGACGAACACGCACACACACGCAGGCTATGACGTAATGACTTACTACGGAAGGGCATCAATTCCTGCAAGGCGCCCCCATACACTTGAAGAGAGAAACAACAAAATGACACTGTAGCAGGTTCACATTACAAACAGTACTAACTGACAGTGGACTTAATACATACATATATATATTTGATAATCAAAATAACTGCATGCCACAACAATAATCTACATAAGAACTAGAGGTATCATTAACTTTTGCAAGTCTAGCGATAAGTGTCACAGGCTTCGGATGATGCCATTGAATGGATAGACCAGTTATATATTAATTTGCCTTTTACATTACAGGGTAAGGGAAGGACGGAAATGTTTTATTTAACAATGCACTCAAGACATTTTAGCTACGGTTATATGGCGTCAGACATGTGGTTAAGGACCACACACATATTGAGAGAGGAAATCTGCTGTCACCACTTCATGGGCTACTCTTTTCGATTAGCAGCAAGGGATCTTTTATATGCACCATCCCATAGACAGGATAGCACATACCACGGCCTTTGATGCACCAGAGAAATGTGAATGGATAGACCAGTTATATATTCATTTACGTTTTACATTACAGGGTAGGGGGATGCATGTATTGCACTGTCTCTGATTCCAACACCTATGGACTTTCAATAAATTTCATGTCAAAAGAACATGGTCTATATGTGATGTCATGGCAACATTGAGGGCTACATCTATATGTGTTGTCATGGCAACATTGAGGGCTACATCTATATGTGATGTCATGGCAACATTGAGGGCAACATCTATATGTGATGTCATGGCAACATTGAGGGCTACATCTATATGTGTTGTCATGGCAACATTGAGGGCTACATCTGTGTTGTCATGGCAACATTGAGGGCTACATCTATATGTGTTGTCATGGCAACATTGAGGGCTACATCTATATGTGTTGTCATGGCAACATTGAGGGCTACATCTATATATGATGTCATGGCAACATTGAGGGCTACATCTATGTGTTGTCATGGCAACATTGGGGGCTACATCTACATATGCATATACAGTGAAACTCCTCTAAACCGGACACACTAAGGACCAAGAAAAAAGTCTGGTTTTAAGAAATTATATCCGGTTTAGAGAAGTACATACAGATATTCAGAAAGGGACCACGAAAAGCGTCCGGTTTTGAGGGAATTCCGGTTTACAGAGGTTTCACTGTAGATACAGACTCCTCAAACACTGGTGCAATTTAATTCATGGGCATGTTCATAATTTGTTTATAATTTGTTTAAATGTCATTTAAAAACATTTTTAACTGCAACTTATTAATGGTTTGTATCATGGATTGTAGTATGGATCTTGTATTGATCACAATATGATACTGGACCAAATGCATATACAACTCTAATGTGAACCAGATTGGTTTTCTGTGTTTCTGTGACCTTTACTTGATGCAATTATAGATGTACATGGGCGTAGGCATGGGCGTTCGGACAACATCCCCTTTCAGATTAAAACTTTTTTAACAGTGCAATATTAGGCTAAATTCAAATACGTGTCCAGGGGAAAATGGTGACAAAAAAGTCATATTCGACCCCACCCTCATCCCATCCCACCCACCCAATGCAGACCACACTATACATTGTACATCCCCGATTTATCGTTGTGACAAGCGACTATTTTGAAAGTCCACTCTCAATCAGTATTCACTGTACAATATGTACACGGTACTTGTAAGCTACAAAGTGTTGCAAACCTATCATACTTAGACAAGTCGTTTCAGGCTATACAATATCGGTATTAGCTATTTGGTAAATTTTGTTTAAAAATGAAAAACTATCTAAATTTATTTTCCAGTCAAATAGAAAAATGTTATCAAATATCAACAAAAAGAGAGAGAGAGAGAAAGAGAGAGAGAGAGACAGAGACAGAGAGAGAGAGAGAGAGAGAGAGAGAGAGAGAGAGAGAGAGAGACACACACACACACACACACACACACACACACACAAAGAGAAAGAGAGAGAGAGATAACTAAATGTGACCACTTACACACTACTCCTTCCAAAAGGGAGCAACGCATCTTTTATATGCACTTTCCATAAATAGTACCGTACATACATGTACCATAGCCAGTATGTACTGTACCAGTCATGGTGCACTGACTGGGACATGGAAACACCCAAGTCCACTGATGACAGTTGATCCTGCTTCCCACAACACCTCAGACAAGTGCTCTGCCACTGAGCTACATCCCACACCATAAAGTAATAATTGCTATAAAAAATTCTCAATTTTCATTTAAAAAAAAAATTCTATTAGTTTAATATTACCTGATATTTAAACTATGGTACTAAGTATAATAGGTTTGCACTATATAATATCAAACATATGTCACAGAATAATAAGACCACAATGGGAGGAATATTCAAATACAATATTTAAATAACAATAAACTAAACTGCCTTACTTCTTCTATAATTAGGACTATATTTCAATTTTATTTTTTGTTATTAAAAACGTGACTATTATAAAATATTTTTTCTTGACAAAAATATGCAATCAAAATGGTTGTATTTTTATAATTTCAGTCATTTGACTAACACAAATGTTTTCTACAAGCTGCTAATTTTGTCCATAGTTGAATTTTGACAAGATTGGAATTGACAGAGCTAAAAAGAATATTTCAGTTGAAAACTTGTAATTACAGAAGAAATAAAATATTGAATATATCTACTAAACCTACAAGCAAATCAAGGCAAATCCATTTTACTACATTTTTAATAAACTGCTGGGTTTTTTTAAATATGGAACTGCTATAATATAACATGAAAGAAAGAAAGAAATGTTTTATTTAACAACGCACTCAACACATTTTATTTACGGTTATATGGCGTCAGACATATGGTTAAGGACCACACAGATTTTGAGGGGAAACCCATTGTCGCCACTACATGGGCTACTCTTTCCGACTAGCAGCAAGGGATCTTTTATTTGCGCTTCCAACAGGCAGGATAGCACAAACCATGGCCTTTGTTGAACCAGTTATGGATCACTGGTTGGTGCAAGTGGTTTACACCTACCCATTGAGCCTTGCGGAGCACTCACTCAGGGTTTGGAGTTGGTATCTGGATTAAACATCCCATGCCTCGACTGCGATCTGAACCCATTACCTACCAGCCTGTAGACCGATGACCTAACCACAACGCTAATACAACATGAAACACCAATAAATAAAGTATACAGAGAAACCCCGAGTTGACATATAATTATCTGGGTACAATATTTAAACAGACAAGAAAACAAAGGTGTGTAAGGTGGGGGTGGGGTGTATGTGTGAGTGGGGTGGGGTGGATATGCAGGAAATGCTGTACTTCACTGAATTACTTTTCATTTAATGTGTGAGTATAACACAATCTGGACATCCATGTACACAGTGGTGTAGCATGGGTTGCCAGCTTTATTGGAGGGGGGGGGTTCACCCCCCAATTTAACAATTCTAAAAAGAGATACAAAGTTAATTTGCCTTGATTTGAATGCACCTCTCCATTTATTTACTGTACAAATTTGACTATTTACTGGTAGTACAGTGCAACAGTGTTTCTATTCAGTGGTTGTAGAACTAAGTGAGCAAAATGTCACACAATATTGTTACAAACTAGTACACTGTATCACATTCTATCACATAATGGAAATACATCTAAGGGGAGGAGAATATGACAAAGAAAAATAACTCATCACACAATATAACATTTTAACACAATATGTTTTGGCACAACACAGGATAGGCACAATTTTAATTTTACAGCTATTTTTTTCATAATACAACCTAGAGACCCATTTACAACTATTATATTCACAATCATACAATATATATATATATGCATGCTACCCTTTATCCACCCCCACCCCTAAAAACATAATTAAAATGCTGATTTTGCTAGGTATTTTCCACCTTCCCTGCTATGCCAATCCTAGTGTTGTGTCCTATATAATACATAAACAACAATACTAATAACAATATAAAGTTTAAACACATAACAACAGACCAAACAGACTAGGTAGCATAATGGGAAGCAGTACAATGAAGTGACAATATTGAAATATTCACTTTAAAATTACCGTTACTACCGAGACACAACGTTATAATGTGTGCAAAAATGTGTCAACCAAAAAACTGTGAAAAACCCAACAACTCAAGGTATACTGATAAAAAAAGAATAAAAATTAACCACTTTTCAACCCATTCCACTCTTAGTTCTGGTGCAATAAATATGACACTGTGTATTACACACTATAGGTTTATGCATACTGAACAACAAAATAAACATGAATAGTCATTTAGTTTTCTTTAATTTATTTAAATTTATTCTGTTTGAATACCATTAGTCTTTTATGTCTGTTAAAATTATAAATGTCTAGTGAGCATTTTTGACCCATTTTTGATAGTCTATTTAAGAAATTAATTTTAAATGTAAAAAATGTGCATATTAAAATTATTGCATTTCTTTTTTTGTTCAGCATATTATATCTTGTGTTTATCTACCCACAAGTTGTGTGTATAAACTCACATGCAGGCCTTCCATAAGACAGAAGTTGTGCCCACGGCAGGCATACTTGAACAGTTTTCTGATGGACACACACCGAAATGTCCCATACATTACCCATACCTACCTATACCCATCCATAATTTAAAACCAGTCTATGATGACTATTTACACATTTCAACTCAGTCTTATCAATGCATTTGCATTAATTGGGTTAACAGATTGATGGCATTGACATTAAATTGAAGCATCAGTACCCATGAATAAAAAAAGCCATAAAGGACTAAAATAGAACTAATTTTCACTGTTTAACAGTACTTGCTTTACATACCAATTGGAAAATGAGTTAATCAACTTGTGATTTATATCTATATTACAGTAACAGGGTTGAAGGTGGAAGCTATATTGTAAACTGGTCATTACAATGAAAGTTGTATTGTTTAATGACACCACTAACCGAACTCGGTGGTGTTGTGGTTAAGCTTAAAGTTAAAATTTGTTTTGTTTAACAACACAACTACAGCACGTTGATTAATTAATCATTAGCTATAGGATATCAAACATTTGGTAATTCTCACTCATAGTCATCAGAGGAAACCTGCTACATTTTTCCATTAGCAACAAAGGATCTTTTATAATGATTTTTCCACAGAGAGGACAGCAAATACCACAGCATTTCATATATACCAGTCGTGAGGCACTGGTTGGAACAGAAAAAAACCCTAGTGGGATCACCAAGGAGGTTTGATCCTACAACCTAAGGGCTCTATCGACCAAGGTAAATTCTGCCCCCAATTGTTAAAAGTGAGGTTTAATGGCCCTGTATGCACATCCCACAGCATTTCATATATACCAGTCGTGAGGCACTGGTTGGAACAGGAAAAAAACCCTAGTGGGATCACCAAGGAGGTTTGATCCTACAACCTAAGGGCTCTATCGACCAAGGTAAATTCTGCCCCCAATTGTTAAAAGTCCCTGTGAAGGAAGGAAATGTTTTATTTAACGACGCACTCAACACATTTTATTTACGGTTTTATGACATTGGACATATTGTTAAGGACCACACAGAGATTGAGAGAGGAAACCCACTGTCGCCACTTCATGGGCTACTCTTTTTCGATTAGCAGCATGGGATCTTTTATATGCCACAGACAGGATAGTGCATACCATGGCCTTTGTTACACCAGTTGTGGAGCACTGGCTGGTAACGAAGTCCCCATGAATGCCTAGTATATCCAAACTCTTACCATTAAGACCGGCGTCGTGGTTAGGCCATCGGTCTACAGGCTGGTAGGTAATGGGTTCGGATCCCAGTCGAGGCATGGGATTTTTTATCCAGATACTGACTCCAAACCCTGAGTGAGTGCTCCGCAAGGCTCAATGGGTAGGTGTAAACCACTTGCACCGACCAGTGATCCATAACTAATTCAACAAAGGCCATGGTTTGTGCTATCCTGCCTGTGGGAAGCACAAATAAAAGATCCCTTGCTGCTAATCGGAAAGAGTAGCCCATGTAGTGGCGACAGCGGGTTTCCTCTCAAACATCTGTGTGGTCCTTAACCAAGTGTATGACTCCATATAACCGTAAATAAAATGTGCTGAGTGCATCGTTAAATAAAACATTTCTTTGTATTCTTTAGCTAAAACAAAAGTTGTACTGCATGAAAGATGATTATACATGTATAAAAACAAGAGAGGAAACTGATAGTTTTGAGTCGGTGTGACTGCACGATGGCCTTCTATTACATGACTTTCCTTCCATAAATAAAATATGATTTAATTATTGTGATCAGTTGTTTTATGGACATTATCTTTACTGCTTATAAGTCTTATAAGGTTTACAGAGATCAATCTAGTTCATATTTCAAAAGCAGAATTTTGATTGGTTACTTGGTTCAAAACCAGCATTTCAATTGGTTAAATGATTAAAAGGTAGTATTTTGATTGTTAACCGATTCCATTACATTACTGAATTTAAAAACATTTTCATGGCTAAACTGTTTGATAAACAGTCTTTTAATTAGCTTTCAATTTCAAAAACAACATTTTTGTTGGTTATTTGTGCCATATAAACAACATTTTAATTAGCGCTCCTTAGATATAGTTCCCAGATGGGAATGTTTAGGCTGTCATAAGTAGATGGCAATTTTAAAATTATTTTTCTTTCATTAATACAAATGCAACACCTTTCTGTAATCTATGACCTATTATTGATAATTAAAACATAACCTCTTTACGTGTTGAAGGTTGTTTTGTTATATGACATCGGAGTTATGGTTAAGGACCACACAGGTATTGAAAGAGGAAACCTGCTGTCGCCACTTCATGGGCTACTATTTCCGATTAGCAGCAAGGGATCTTTTATATGCACTATCCCAGACAGGATAGTACATACCACGGCCTTTGTTACACCAGCTGTCCACCGAGGACGGTCTTTAAGTGTTAAAGGTTGTTTTGTTCACCATTAGAGCACACCTATATAAATTAATCATCAGCTATTGGATATCAAACATTTGGTGATTTTGAGTCTTCAGAAGAAACCTGCTACATTTATTTTTCTATAAGCAGCAAGGGATCTTTTCTCTGGGTGGGAGCCGGTACCGAGCTGCGAAGCCAGAACCTATCAGACTTATGTTAGATGGCTTAACCATGACACCACTGAGGCCAATCTTTAAGTATTAAAGGTTGTTTTGTTTACCATTAGATCTAAATTAATCATCAGCTATTGGATATTAAACATTTGGTAATTCGGAGTCTTCAGAGGAAACCTGCTACATTTTTTTTTTCTATAAGCAGCAAGGGATCTTTTATATGTACTTTCCCACACACAGAAAAGCACATAATATGGTCTTTGATATAACAGTTGTGGGGTGCTGGTTGGAATGTTAAAAAGTTTGTTTTGTTTAACGACACCACTAAAGCACATTGATTTATTAATCATCGGCTATTGGATGTCAAACATTTGGCAATTTTGACTTGTAATCTTAGAGAGGAAACCCGCTACATTTTTTCATTAGTAGCAAGGGATCTTTTATATGCACCATCCCACAGACAGGCTAGCACATAGCACAGCCTTCAATATACGAGTCGTGGTGCACTGCATGGAACAAGAAATAGCCCAATGGGACCACTGATGGGGATCGATCCAACACTGAACACTTTAAGGGATGCACTGAACAATATTTAAGACAGGTGCATCAAAGCATCTCCAAGCACACCTCAATAAAGGAAGGAAGAAATTGTTTATTTAACGACACACTCAATACATTCTATTTATGGTTATATGCTGTTTGACATATGGTTAATGACCACACAGATATTCATGGGTTACTCTTTTTAATTAGCAGCAAGGGATCTTTTATATGCACCATCCCATAGACAGGGTAGTACATACCGCAGCCTTTGATGTATCAGTTGTGGTGCACTGGCTGGAGCGAACCTCAATAAAATGCTGAATATTCAGTTTACATCATTATCAGAATATTTTTGTATAGTTTAGGGGCATAGTGGAAATTTTAATATTGGCGTTGTGTACAAGGACAGAAGAATTAAATAAGTTTATTTCATGATGATGGTTATTATGAAAGACAAGAATGCTGAACGACACATCACATTTTAAACCACAGCTACTTCGTATTTAACATGTGGTTATTTCATATCTTGATTAAGTGAGAAGAAACCCGCTGTTACAACATAGATTAATTTAGTTATTCCATTTCTTGATCAAGTGAGAAGAAACCCACTGTTACAACATAGATTAATTTAGTTATTCCATTTCTTGATCAAGTGAGAAGAAACCCACTGTTACAACATAGATTAATTTAATGGGTTAAGGACCACACATATACTGAGAGGAAACCCACTGTTGCCACTTCATGAGCTACTCTTTTCGATTAGCAGCAAGGGATCTTTTAAATGCACCATCCCACAGACAGGGTAGTACATACCACTGCCTTTGATATACCAGTCGTGGTGCACTGGCTGGAACGAGAAACAGCCCAATGGGCCCGCAGATGGGGATCGATCCCAGACCGACCGCGCATCGAGCGAGCGCTCTACCACTGGGCTACGTCCTGTCCTTCAATATAAACATGTAGGGTTGACGTCTTCTCAATCTTCTAAAGTATGAAAGTATTTCTTTTTTGTGGTTTAGCAATCTAATTAAAATTAGCTCCACTATTACACGTGGATCTAAAGACAGCCAGTTGGAGCTCATGTCCACCAATCAAAACCGTACTTGCAGAATCCTGCCAGTGATTTAAAAATAATTTGAAAACATTCCGAATTATCCTGAGGGTATACGACATGTTTCGTGTGAATTACGAATGCCTTAAAACATGTTTTATTTTATAAAATAAATAATTTGTAATGTAAAACTGAAGACTGATTTAGTTTTTTTTTATTTTATAAATAAATAAATAATTTTTAATGTAAAATTGAAGACTGATAACCCACCCTGTACGTATTGGTATGGTTCGCTGTACTGCGGCCACTAAAATAGACTCGCCCGATATTTTTAGAATTTGTATGCTCCCAAATAACGTTATAAAAGGCGAAGTGTGATTGGTCAATATTTAAATTATTATTTACAGACCAAATGTTACCTGGACATTGGGGACTACACAGTGTTGTTAGTTTTAAATCACTGGTAGGATTCTGCAAGTAAGGTTTTGATTGGTGGACATGAGCTCCAACTGGCTGTCTTTAGATCCACATGTAATAGTGGAGCTAATTTTAATTAGATTGGTGGTTTAGCTATGTCATAGAGCTTATATTTCGTTTTTGTTTGGTGCATTATAAAGGAAAGTGTTACCTTCAAGGTAAATAATTAAAATGTAAAAACCAATAAAGATATCCAAGTGAGCAAGACAAAACAAATTTACAGAAAATGAAAAATTCTACAAATTCAAAGAATAATCTACTCAGTTGTGCTACCAACACTGATAAAGGTAGAGAGACAATGTACAAATAACCCTTCAAGTTTCAAAATGTGATGTCTTTGTTTTCTATTTTTTCTTTTCCGTTTTTTTTTTTTTTTTTTTTTTTTTAAATATCAACTCTTATTTTTGAAATGTAACACTTAATTGCCTTGTCAAAATAAGACCTTTTATTTTTCTTCGAAATATGACCCTCCATATTTCAAAATCTCATGCCTCTTTTTTTTTGCTAAGTTCTACATATACACCTCCATTTTTCAAAATATCACAAACGTATTTTAAAATTTCACATTTTAATTCGACTAAAAATTCCAACCTTATTTATTTACAAATTAATTTATTTATTTAAAAAATTTTTTTTTTGAAATTCAATCTTGTAAAACAATTTTTCTTTTAATTTTTAAAACTAAAAATGTACAAAAAGGATTTTTATTATTATTTTAATTTAATTTAATTTATTATTTTTCTTTTAAATTTTTTGTAAACCAGATTATTTAAAACCTCATTTACTAAAAAGTAATTGCTTTCAAATTTATAAATTTTTTTTTTAAAACACCATCTACTAAAATGCAAAATGGTTTCAAATTTATAAAATTCAATTCTCTGAAACTGGTTTCCTGAAATTTTTTAAAACTGCAACTAACAAAAAGGAATTTTTTTGTTAGTAACATCTACAAAAAGAGGATTTGCTTTTCACATTTAAAAAATCTAATTACTAAAACCAATTTTTCTGAGAATTTTAAATGTTTGAACCCCACTTACTATGAATACAGTGCCTCTGAAGAACAAAAGAAAACCACGAAAACGTAACCTGTGTTCTAAAACTGTGAACGAAACCCGTCATGCATACCTAGTCTGTTAATTTTGACATCTAGCACACCTGGGTGATTATGTTTTATCGCGTTCATCCGCCTCGTCTGTGGTCCCGCACCGCCCCCGCTGCCCGGCATCCCAGAGGACTTCGGCCCCTTGGCCCGTATCGCCTCCACAGGTAGCACCCGCCTTCGTTTCTTCGGCAGCTTCGACCTGGCTTGAGTATGCGAATAGAAGAGAGCGAAATTGCTAACAATTACAGGCACTGGTAGGGCTATAGTCAACACACCAGCCAAGGCGCACAGTGCCCCGACGAACATCCCCACGTAGGTTTTCGGGGCCATGTCCCCGTAGCCTACAGTAGTCATGGTGACGATGGCCCACCACAGTCCGACTGGGATGCTCTCGAAATCGTTATCCGGGTTGTACTGGATGCGCTCGGCATAGTAGATGAGCGCTGCGAATATTACGATGCCCAGCACGAGGAAAAACACGAGCAAGATGAGCTCCTTGCCACTGGCCCTGAACGTATGGATGAGGATCTTGAGGCCGGCTGAGTGCCGTGTCAGCTTGCACAGCCGCATGATGCGGATGATGCTGAAGAACTCAAGCATGTCGTTCTCCTGCTCCAGCTTGGTGAGCAGGAAGTCCAGGTAGAAGGAGAGCGTGGCCACGATGTCGATGATGTTGACGGGAGCCTTCAGGAAGTCAAGCTTATTGGGCGCCACGATGAAGCGGATGATGATCTCAAAGGTGAACCAGGCGTTGCTCGCACATTCGATGTAGAAGAACGCATCGTGTGGTTCCGAGCTCTTCTTCTCCAGCCGCCACGTGATGTTGCCGTCGGCGGTCCGTGAGGTCGTATTCCGCAGCACCGGCACGCGCATCTCGGGGTGCGTCTTCAGGCAGAAGGACAGAATGGAAATCACTATGAAGAACACCGATACAACAGCTGTGGTCTGCAAAAAGAGTGAAAAAAAGACAAGAATTTAGCATTTAGTAGTGGACATGACTGGTGTATCAAAGGCAGTGTGATCTGAAAAATGAAAAAATTTAGTACTGAATTTGTGCAAATCTGCATCGGTCTGTGTTGCATTGCATTTTTGCAAATGTACATTGTTCTGTGTTGATTTGGAGCTTTGCAAATGTGAATTGTTGTGTGTTGAATGGGAGTTTTGCAAATCTGCATTGTTCTGTGTTACAATGGATTTGTGCAAATCTGCATTCTTCTGTGTTGCATAGGATTTGTGCAAATTACATTGTTCTGTGTTGCATTGGATTTGTGCAAATTACATTGTTCTGTGTTGCATAGGATTTGTGCAAATCTGCATTGTTCTGTGTGGCATTGGATTTGTGCAAATCTGCATTGTTCTGTGTTGCATAGGATTTGTGCAAATCTGCATTGTTCTGTGTTGCATTGGATTTATGCATATAAGCACTGTTCTGTGTTGCACTGGATGTTTGCAAATTTGCAGAAAGCCGTGTTTCTGCCAGATGTTACGGAGTGTAAAATCTTGGACATTGATGCTATCTTTATGGCATGGGTCATAATAATACATTGAAAAAATGTTATGGCACGCTTCTAACATCTTGAGTAGTTATAGCAGCTGCAAGCATGTGGTAGTCGTGGCTGTGAAATTGACATTATTCAGCGTCATTGTAACCAACATCGCTGAATGTTATTAACATCAATCGTGAATGATTACAATCATATTTAATGTTTTGTTATAAATCACAGTTTGTAGATAATAAATAAATTATAATATTCATAGGACTGCTGAAACTTTTTTTTATAAAACTTGTTTGGGAATTGTTTAATATTCCTCGTTCTTGCTGGGGAAAGAATTCCTAAACTCGTTTCATCAATTCCATATACATTTTCAGGGCTAAGACTGGAACAAGAGATAATACAGTATTTCCTTGAAAATGTTTATAATATGTGGTTAAGTTAAGGAAGATTTTAGTAGCCACAGACTAAATGTTGTAGATATTTTGTATAAAAATTAACAATGGACTAATTTGACAACCGACAGAGTGAGCTCTGTATTTTTATATTTTTAGATAGATGATGGTAAGAGAACTGCTGTTTAAAATCTGTCAAAGCACATGAAATGCAGTGTTCAATTTCATTTCATTTCAACTTATTTTTGCGTGCTTATATCTAATTATGGTTCAAACATGCTGTCCTTGGCACACACCTCAGCTATCTGGGCTGGCTGTCCAGGCCAGTGAGTCAGTGGTTAGTTGTTAGAGGTTAGTGAGAGAGAAATTGGGGTAGTGGTCTTATACACCTACGCATTTAGTCTTTATAACTCTCTCTGGGTCAATACCTACCAGCCTTATGTCAGATAGCTTAACCATGATACCACCGAGGACAGAAGGAAATGTTTTATTTAATGACGCACTCAACATATTTATTTACGGTTATATGACATCGGACATATGGTTAAGGACCACACAGGTATTGAAAGAGGAAACCTGCTGTAGCCACTTCATGGGCTACTATTTCCGATTAGCAACAAGGGATCTTTTATATGCACTATCCCAGATAGGATAGTACATACCACGGCCTTTGTTACACCAGCTGTCCACCGAGGACGGTCTTTAATCATCAGCTATTGGATATCAAACATTTGGTAATTCGGAGTCTTCAGAGGAAACTTGCTACATTTATTTTTCTATAAGCAGCAAGGGATCTTTTATATGTACTTTCCCACAGACAGAAAAGCACATAATATGGTCTTTGATATAAATTAATCATCAGCTATTGGATATCAAACATTTGGTGATTTTAAGTCTTCAGAAAAAACCTGCTACATTTATTCTTCTATAAGCAGCAAGGGATCTTTTCTCTGGGTGGGAGCCGGTACCGAGCTGCGAAGCCAGAACCTATCAGACTTATGTCAGATGGCTTAACCACGACACCACTTGTGTATAATGGTTTAAATACTATAATGTTTATTAATGGTTCTGAAAATGAATGGAATGCAATAAAAGAGAACACCCTACCACAAAATACTACACTGTCTGTAGTTTAAGATCCCTATGTTTATTATGCCAGTCTAACAGTTATTCCATTTACTTTCCTAGCATGAAGCCTGTAAAAATATCAGAATGTTTACTAATGTTTCTGAAATAAATAAATAAAACTGACAACTATGCCTCCAAAACTCTTCAGTGAAAACATTCTACAATGACTGAGCTGCCTATATTACAAATCATGTTCGCTTAAGTTTTTAATCATGTTCTTAATTTAGTTTTAATTATATTGAAAAAATATTATTTACTGATATTTTTCTGAAAACGAAATGTAACATTTTACCATGAAAAAAAATCTATAATGACTGATCATCCTACAGTTTGATTTAAAATTAAATTTATTTAACAACACCACTAGATCATCAGTTGCATGTCAAACATTTGGTAATTCCATTGAGCAGCAAGAGATCTCTTATATGCACTTTCCCACAGACAGGACAGCACATACCATGACCATGAGACTCTACCCCTTTCTCCACCATGCTTTCTCCACCATGCCTGCTAATGAAATGACACTTGATCACAAAGTTCATGTCATAAACTTAACAACCCAGGTCAGACAACTCCTTCCAACATAACAGGAAATGATGCCACTTGTGAAAATTATTTTCGGAACAATCTCTTATAGGTCTCTTTAAATTTGGCTCGTTCTAGCCAGTGCACCACAACTGGTATATCAACGGCCATGGTATGTACTACCCTGTCTGTAAGATGGTGCATATAAAAGATCCCTTGCTACTAATCGAAAAGAATAGCCCATGAAGTGGTGACAGCGGGTTTCCTATCTCAATATCTGTGTGGTCCTTAAAACCATATGTCTGACACCATATAACCGAAAATACAATGTGTTGAGTGCGTCGTTAAATAAAACATTTCCTTCCTTCCTTCCTAAAGCTTTGGCTGGAATAAGAGGCAGAGACTCAATGTGTTGCCTATACTAGTAAGAAAGAAACCCTACAAAGAAAAAAACATGCCTAAATGGGCAACCTACCAGACATACATCATATACCTATATATAGTGTTTTCCCTAGCTTGTTTTAGCATGGTGCAGCACCATGCCTCAATAGTCTAACACCATCTTGCCGTAATCAGTACCATGCTGCCCTGAGATTAAACAAGCCTTTTTCAGTAATTAATTCTAAAATTGCCTTTATAAAACAGCCAAAAAAGTATTAATTAATAAAATATGCCTTTTATATCTTTTGCCATTCATTTATTAAAGCAAGCACATAAATTACATTAATGTATATTTCAATTAATTTTTGTGTATTTTTAATGAAAAACAAGTGCCCCTAAAATGGTGAAAATGCCCCAAAAGTGTTTGGTCTACCATGTCTTGCCAAATTTCCAGGGAAATCACTATATATAACATCCTAAACTCACCCACCTTCCCCCAAAACCCCTAAAACCCCTAAAACCCCAAAACAAAACTAACACTTCTTTACCCAACTTAAAAAAAAAAAAAAAAAAATCCCCAATAAAACAACTAAATTGATTGAATCTCTCTCTCTCTCTCTCTCTCTCTCTCTCTCTCTCTCTCTCTCTCTCTCTCTCTCTCTCTCTCTCTCTCTCTCTCTCTCTCTCTCTCTTTCTCTCTCTCTCTCTCTCTACTACTACTACTACTACTACTTCTTTCTTTTTTCTTTTTGTTCTAATCGCTGCCAAACACCGTTGCCAATCTCCGAGTGATCATGACGAAAACAATTTGGTGATGTTAAAAAAACTTATTGTACAGATAAAGCACACAAAGCGACACCTTGCATTAATCTGTTATTTGAGACCGAGCGGTCGAAGCGGGCCCGCGGCACTCGGAGGTCGATACCGCACCAATCAATAGAGAATCATTCAAGTCAGCAGAGAGAACGCGAATCCCTGTTCAGATGAAATAACACTCCATATTTTATATTGTTCCTTCTTCTCATCACAGAAATCAATAATTGAGCGTAGTCTGTTTCATAAAAATGCACTACATGTACATACAGTATGGTGGCAGTGATCGAAATTAGCATCAGTTTGCCAGACCGAGAATAAACTGTTTTAAGACTAGATGAAAAAAAAAGAAAAAGGAGTATTTGTTTAACGACATTTCAGCACGTGTTAAAGTTAAAGTTTGCTTTGTTTAACGACACTACTAGAGCACAGCTGATTTATTAATCATCAGCTATACACGTAGGATGTCAAACATTTGGCAATTCTGACATATGAACCCACTATGTATAAATAAATATTTGACTAAATTTTGTTTTTGTTTAGTTATACCACTAGAGCACATTGATTAATTAATTATCCGGTACTGGATGTCAATGTTACAGTCATCAGAGTAAACACGGTACATTTTTCCATCAGTAGCAAGGGATCTCTTGTATGCACTCTCCCACAGACAGAATACCACATACCATGACCTTTGACCAGTTGTGGTGCACTGGTTGGAACAAGAAAAAGAACCCAATCAGCCGAATGGATCCACGAAGGTGGTTCGATCCTACGACGCAAGAACCTCAGGTGAGCACTCAACTGACTGAGGTAAGTCACGCCCCCACAAAATTAAAAAATCACTACACACGTTTAATAAACTCATTAATGAGAGTCCTGAAGATACATATTGAATATCTAAATATAACTCAATTATCCTTAGCTGGCTCAATATATTACAATACTTGAATCTTAAATTGGATATAAGCATGAAAAAACACACAAAAAACCCGCCAATTATCTTCAAGATACAGCCCACTCAGTTGGCTGTGTGCCATGGACATACATGCTTGAACCGTAAATGATTAAATCTAAGAAATAAAATACAATATTGTCAACACTGGCATCCCGGCTCCCACAAAGAATGAGTTTTAACGACTTAATGGGTAGATGTACCTCGGTGGTGTCGTGGTTAAGCCATCAGACATAAGGCTGGTAGGTACAGGGTTCACATCCCGGTACCGGCTCCCATCCAGAATGAGTTTAATGACTCAGTGGGTAGGAGTAAGGCCACTACACAGACCTCTCTCTCATTAACCACTAACCCAGATACAGCCCAGATACATGTAGCTGAGGTGTGTGCCCTGGACATCATGCTTGAACATTTACTTGGATATAAAAAAATAATAATTAATTATCCTCAACACCAGCCTCGGTGGTGTCGTGGTTAAGCCATCAGACATAAGGCTGGTAGGTACTGGGTTCACCTACTGGTACCAGCTCACACCCAGATTGAGTTTTAACAGCTCAATGTTTTGGAAAGAAAGAAAGAAATGTTTTATTTAACAACACACTCAACACATGTTATTTACGGTTATATGGCGTCAGACATATGGTTAAGGACCAAACAGATATTGAGAGAGGGAACCCGCTGTTGCCACTTCATGGGTTACTCTTTTTGATTAGTAGCAAGGGATCTTTTATATGCACCATCCCACAGACAGGGTAGTACATACCATGGCCGTTGATATACTGGCTGGAACGACAATGGTTTGGTGTACGGTCATTATACTGATTTAAAACTAAAGACTCTCTCACTAACCGCTCCGCAAGGCTCAATGGGTAGGTGTAAATCACTTGCACCAACCAGTGATCCATAACTGGTTCAACAAAGGCCATGGTTTGTCCTATCCTGCCTGTGGGAAGCGCAAATAAAAGATCCCTTGCTGCTAATTGGAAAGAGTAGCCCATGAAGTGGTGACAGCGGGTTTCCTCTCAAAATCTGTGTGGTCCTTAACCATACATCTGACACCATATTATCATATAACCGTAAATATGAGTGTGTCGTTAAATAAAACATTTCTTTCTTTCTTTTCCTATCTGGCCCAACAAATTTTTGTATCTCATTAATTCAAGGGACATAATTCAAGTCAAACAGGACCCGTAACTCTAAATGATGAAGAAGAAGTCTGTTTTGTTGAACGACTATCGGCTATATTGGATGTCAAACATTTAGTAATTTTAACATATATTCATTCTTAGAGTGGAAACCTGCTACATTTTTCCATTAGTAGCAAGAGATCTTTTATATGCACCATCCCACAGACAGGATAGCACATACCACGGTCTGTGATATACCAGTCATGGTGCACTGGCTGGAACGAGAAATAAGCCCAATGGACCCACCGACAAGGATTGATCCCAAACCGACTGTACATCAAGCGAGTGCTTTTACCACTGGGCTATGTCCTGCCCATCTAAATCATGAAGCTATACACATAATTGCAAAAAACAAAAAATAAAAAAAAAGTCTGTAACACTATACATGTATGTGGCATAGACAAAAAATTTTTTTTTTTTAGAATTTCTTTGAAGTGATTTCACAGTAATAATAATGGAAATTAATAAATATGTCCTATTTAAATTATACATGTAATTACATATGAAGTTCTAACCTTATGGTGCTACACTGTTCATGGATTACCATAATCTACACTGTGGTATGTGCTGTGCTGCCTGTGGGAAATTATACATAAAAAAGATTTTTTGTTGCTAATGGAAAAACGGTTAAGTGGATTTCCTTGAATAACAATATATCAATGAGCTCTAGTGGTGTAGTTAAACAAAACAAACTAACTTTTCATCAGCAGAAAATGAATATAAAAGATCCATGGCTGCTAAGAAAAGAAAAAATGTAGCAGATTTCCTCCAAGGCTATGAGTACAAAATATATCAAATGTTTGACATCCAACAGCTGATAATTAATAAATCAATGTGCTCTAGTAGTGTTGTTAAACAAATAAAGTAACTTTTCATTGGCAGAAAATGAATATAAAAGATCTCTTGCTAATTAAAAAATGTTGCGGATTTCCTCCAAAACTCAATTTAAAAAAAAAAAAAATTGACATCCAATAGTCGATGAATAAGAAATCAATGTGCTTTAGTAGTGTTGTTAAACAAATAAAGTAACTTTTCATTGGTGGAAAAGGAATATAAAAGATCCCTTACTAATTAAAAAATTACCAAATGTTTGACATCCAATAGCCGATGATTAATAAATCAATGTGCTCTAGTAGTGTTGTTAAACAAAACAAACTAACTTTTCATTGGCAGAAAATGAATACCGTATTTTCCTGTGTATTATGCGCTTTTTTTCCAGAAAATATAGGTTAAAAATGGGGGTGCGCACTATACATAGCAATAGAAAAAATATCTTTTAAAAATGTCCAGCGATCACCCATGAAAAATTGCCGATCGGTAGTTTACGGTACTTTACAGGTTATTGACAGTGTTCATTACAACGAAACGCCAAAACCCTCTTAAAAATCGCTTTTCACTTGTGATGGTTGTAATAAATGCAAAATAAATCTACAAAAGTATCCATACCTCGCCAAAAAGTGCACAAAAATGACAAAACTGGACCGTAAATATTTTTAATTTCCATGAGATTTAATTCGGCCATTTCTGGCAAACCGGAAATATACCACACTATTATAAATTTAGAAATCTCGCACATTCACGTTAGCCATGAGAACGAAATGTAATATGCTATATTTTTGTTTTCATATATTTATTAGTCATTTACAGTGTATGGGGTATATAACTTTGTTTTGATTTATGCACGTGTGAGTCTGTGACATGTAAGTACGCAAGTACTAGCCTTTGTTTAATGTGACATGTAGGTCTATGTACTCAAATACCTAACTTAAGTTTTGTTTCTTGGTTTCTTGAATATACCGCTTCTTTCGCTTTTCGTTAATTATTATTAATTTTTTTTCTTTTCGTTAATTTTGGTGACAGGGGAAAGTGGTACATCTTGCATTCAGTCGATTTTGTGGTTTAAAAAAACGGTGCTCATTATATTGTGGTTCACTGGTGCGCATAATACATGGGAAAATACGTATAAAAGATCCCTTGCTAATTAAAAAATGTAGCGGATTTCCTCCAAAACTTAATTTCTTTTTTTATATATTTGACATCCAATAAACGATGATTAATAAATCAATGTGCTCTAGTAGTTTCATTAAACAAAACAATCTAAGCCTGCACTGCATGAGAAACCTGGCAGACACGCCACCAAATGCTGGAAGAGACCATAGCAGCATATTGATCCGAAGCCACGGTTATTTGCAGCAAAGCAATGCCGATCATTTCTTTCCTGTCCGCAATCCATGATTGCTTTCTTTGAGTTTGTGATTAAGCAGAAGACAACGGCAGCAGCAGCATTTGGTGACGTCAGACACAAAGAAAATGCATCGTCAGTCTCCTGTGACGTCAAGCATTTGGCTGCAGCGTTCGCGTCACGCCACAGCGAGCAGATAAATCAATGTAGCATGGCTAGGTTGTCTGGGCTGTGATCATGCAGAAATGATCTGCTCCGTACGTAATCCTCTGATATTAATATTCCGATGTTAGCGGTGGTGAGGCGACCTACTGAGGAGACAGATGCAGCTTCGATCGGCACAAATAGAAACGAGACAAGAGTTATGTATGCAGCAAGAAATAAAAATAGACTCGTCATATACATAACATGGCAAATTATAGGTGGAGATTAAATTCACGTTCATCAGCAGGGAAAATGGCATAAGTGAAAAGAAATGACAGATGTAGGTGAAAATGTACCGAACACCAAAGGACAGAGTTTGTTTATGTTTAATGACACCACTAGAGCACATTGATTTATTAATCATCAGCTATCGGTTGTCAAACATTTGGTAATTTTGACATATAGTCTTAGTGGGAAAATGCGCTATATTTTTCCATTAGTAATAAGGCATCTTTTATATGGACCATCCCACAGAAAGGATATCACATACCACAGCCTTTATTATACCAGTCATGATGCACTGGCTGGGATAAGAAATAGCCCAATGAGCCCACTGACTGGGATCAATCCCAAACTGACCACGCATCAAGCGAGCACTTTACCACTGAGTTACATCCTGCCCCTACATGCTAAGAGTCATAGCTCCCCTTACATGGCGAAATAGAATTTAAAATTCTAGCACACCTTAGGTGGAACAGATCTTTTATATGCACCATCCCATGATGCACGGTCAGTCTGGGATCAGTCTCTATCGGTGGGCCCATAGGGCTATTTCTCGCTCCAGCCAGTGCACCACGACTGGTATATCAAAGGCCATGGTATGTGTTATCCTGTCTGTGGGATGGCGCATATAAAAGATCCCTTGCTGCTAATAAAAAACCCACAGCATCATAGAGGTCTAATTAACGAGCTACTCTCGATTCACTAATGTCAAAACCTATATTAGCTCCGGAACTTTCTTTTTGACTGACCATTCAAAAGTGCATCCAAATTCCTCAATCAAACTTGCGCACCTTTTCTCCATAGCACCATTACCCCCCCACACACACCTTTCCTGTCCTGGACGGAGGAGCCCAAGACAGCTGTGCACTACAACAGCTTGCTCTGAATGTGCACGTAAAGCCCTAGGACATGACATGACATGACAATCAAAAAAGAGTAGCCCATGAAGTCCGATGCCATATAACCATAAATAAAATGTGCTGAGTGTGTCGTTAAATAAAACATTTCCTTCCTTCCTTCCTTCCTTCCTTAGCATCGTTACTTCAAAATGTTTTAGGGAGTATGTCCCCAAATCCGCTATGGGAGCTCAGCACATCCACCTGCAACAAACTAAAATTGCTCTTTGTGTAATTTTCGTGACATCCCCCACCTTTAAAAAATTCAGGATCCACCCCTGCTTTTGCTTTTCAGTATATATAAACAGACTAGACATTTTGTAACAAAGCAAAAATGATGGTATTGGAAGTGTAGTCGATAAATCATGAGAATCATATGACTGGTAGGTTTTAGGTTCACATCCTAATACCGGCTACCAGCACCCACCCAAAATGAAAGGGGCGGGACGTAGCCCAGTAACAAAATATTTGCTTGATGTATGGTCGGTTTGGGACCAATCCCCAATGGAGTGCTCACTGGGCCATTTCTCATTCCAGCCAGTACACCACGACTGGTATATCACAGGCTGTGGTATGTGCTATCCTGTCTGTGGGATGGTGCATATAAAAGATCCTTTGCTACTAAAGGAAAAATGTAGTGGGTTTCCTCTAAGACTATATGTCAGAATTACAAAAAGTTTGACATCCAATAGCCGATGATTAATAAATCAATGTGCTCTAGTGGTGTCGTTAAACAAAACAAACTTCTTCTCCCACCCAAAATGAGTTTTAACAGGACAAAAGCGATGTGTAAAGCCATGACACCAACGTCTCTCTAAATAAAGCCAAACAAAAAATGTTTTAGCTAGTTGAAGCCAAATATTAGAAGATGACATTACATGATTTCCATCCAAACCCTGAGTGAGTGCTCCGCAAGGCTCAGTGGGTAGGTGTAAACCACTTGCACCGACCAGTGATCCATTAACTGGTTCAACAAAGGCCATGATTTGTACTATCCTGCCTGTGGGAAGTGCAAATAAAAGATCCCTTGCTGCCTGTCGTAAAAGAGTAGCATATGTGTCGACAGCGGGTTTCCTCTAAAAAACAGTGTCAGAATGACGATATGTTTGACATCCAATAGCCGACGATAAGATAAAAAAATCAATGTGCTCTAGCGTTGTCGTTAAATGAAACAAACTTTACTTTACATGATTTCCAATAAAGGCTATTTCAATTTTATTTTAAAAAATAAAAATAAATAAAATCATGCATTGATACTGCTATTGGCCTTGAGAAAAATGCACCATGCATAGCTAGCTTAACTTCCTTGAATATGCTGACGTCATTTGTGCTTTTGCCAAAAAATGTGTGTAAGCAAACACTGCTTGCTTAATTATTCCAATCCTTTTTGTTGTTTTTGAACTGTCAAATGTGCTTATATAAACCAACACAATGTAATTCATTTAATCTCTACGATTTGTACCAGGGGAGATAACTAGGGAAGAATGATTATTTTTCACAAAGTTGTGTTCATACAGTATTAAAGTACACCGCATTTCTACATTTTAAAGTAATACAAACAAAACGAAGAAAGGAATACTTCTTTGACGACACCCCTGAAGATAAAAGGTATCAAATATATGGTAATTTTATCTGAAATATAGGACAACAAAAACACTGCTATTTTAACTGTTTGCTTGGAAGTGGTATCAATATTAACCTTCTTGGCTTGTGATACATATCATTTTTGTTTATCTTTTAACAAACAAATACTGTTGATTTGTGCAATCTGTACACACCATGCAGATGTAGAAAGGGGAGATAAGAACCAACAGGGGAGATAATATAGTGAGAAGAATGATTATTTCTTCAAAGTTGTGTGAAATCTGTGTCAAGTATACCATATTATAAAGAATGAAAAGAAAAAAGAAAGAAATGTTTTATTTAACGATGCACTCAACACATTTTATTTACAGTTATATGATGTCAGACATATGGTTAAGGACCACACAGATACTGAGAGAGCAAACCCGCTGTCGCCACTTCATGGACTACTCTTTTCGATTAGCAGCAAGGGATCTTTTATATGCAGCATCCCACAGATAGGGTAGTACATACCACAGCCTTTGATCTACCAGTCGTGCTGCACTGGCTAGAACGAGAAATAGCCCAATGGGCCCACCAACAGGGATCGATCCCATACCGACCACGCATCAAGCAAGCGCTGTACCACTGGGCTACGTCTCGCCCCACAAAGCATGAAGTAAAGAGATTGGTACAATATGTTATGACATTCTATCTTGTATATAAGACTCATGATACAAAATTTGTGCATGAAGAATTGCGAATAAATATGATTTTAGCATAGAAACAATTGAATTTAGGATTTAATGACACTGCAGGACAAAAAAATCCTGCCATGTATGCAATAATTGACAGGACTTGTTATAAAGGATTACTGTATTTGGTTAGAAAATTCATGTTCTTTGATTTGGACTAAAGTTTGTTTTGTTTAATGACACAACAAGAGCACATTGAGTAATTAATCATCGGCTATTGGATTTCAAACATTTGGTAATTTTGACATATACAGTGAAATACAGTGAAACTCCCCTAAACCAGACACCATCAGGACCAAGTAAAAAGTCTGGCTTTAAGAGGTATTCGGTTTAGGGAGGTTCCCTTCTATACTGATATTTAAGAAGGAGCCGTGAAAAAATGTCCAGTTATGAGGGAATTCCGGTTTACTCAGGGTCTGGTTTTAAGAGGTTTCTCTGTATAATCTTAAAGAGGAAATCCAGTACATTGTTACATTAGGTCAGATTATAGGTTTTAATGTGCACATTCAGAACGCCTGTCATGGGTGCAGGTGTCGACTTTCGCAGGCTCCTCTATCCAGGACAGGATTTTTCCATTAGTAGAATAGAAAGAAAGAAATGTTTTATTTAATGACGCACTCAACACATTTTATTTATGGTTATATGGCATCGGACATATTGTTAAGGACCACACAGATACTGAGAGAGGAAACCCGCTGTTGTCACTTCATGGGCTACTGTTTTTCGATTAGCAGCAATTAGGGATCTTTTATATGCACCATCCCATAGACAGGATAGTACATACCATGGCCTTTTATATGCACCATCCCATAGACAGGATAGTACATACCATGGCCTTTGATATACCAGTCGTGGTGCACTGGATGAAACGAGAAATAGAATAGAAAGGGTTCTTTTATATGCACCATCCCACTGACAGGATAGCACATACCACAGCCTTTGATATACCAGTCGTGGTTCACTGGCTGGAGTGAGAAATAGAATAGAAAGGGATCTTTTATATGCACTATGCATCCCACAGACAAAGTGTCCAGTATTTTTACGAACCAACACATAACAAATTTTAGCCTAATGTGTAATTTGGGTAGTTTTTGTAAATACTCGAAAAACCCAACATGTGGAAGATGTTTTCAGTATCATTGGCCATGCATATTAGAATGAATGAAGGAACTGTTTTATTTAACAACACACTCTATTAGAATGAAGTCATGTGTACCGTATATCTTCGCCTATAAGTCAAATTTTTTTCACCCAAAAATTATTTTATAACTTGGGGGGTCGACTTATAAGAGGGTAAAAAAATTTCACCCAAAAATATTACCGTTTTGGGGATCATTTTACAAGTGTTGAAGTATGCCCTGTATTTATACTCAAATATGTTAATTTGACGCATTTATTTTTTTATAACCTTTTTTTTTTTGGCATTAGAATGGTTTTGGTCACGCAAAAAGGCGTGCGATCTCACTCACATACCATGAGAACAGTCCACTTAGTTAAAATAACAGTCATCACTAATAGCAAAAATGTAAACAATACTAACTACCTGTTGCCTGAATTTATTTTGAAATCTGGTCACTGGCATTAATGGTTGTTCAAACAATGTTTTGTCGGTGATTATCTTCATGAATATTACTGAGCTTTCCCTTAAAACAGCTTAGACTGATTTCTGCAGTTCACTAGAGCAATAGGGACATACATAAAAACCAGTGTACTTTCCAGAGTTATCCTCCTTACATGTATTAATATGGTGACAAAACATGTGATTAACTGATACTTTCAGTTTTATTGTAGTGATCTGTTGTCAGTGTTTATAAATAAAGTTGTTGTCTGTGCACAAACCCATGCTGTACAGTGCCATATGGTAACAGCCAAATAGCTTGCACTATCTACTAAGGGAATATTTCGTTTTGATGCTATGTTACTTGTTTGGATCTACAAAACGTGAAAACCGAAGTTTGTAAAATAATTTTCTTTTGTTCAAATATTGTACATTATTGTTCTCATGTGCTGAAAATAAGAAATACTTCAATATTTATAAGTTGTTTTTCATGGGTCGACTTATAAACGGGTCAATAAAAAAATATGTTTTCAGGGCTTGAAATTAGGGACTCGACTTATAGCCGAGATCGACTTACAGGCGAAGATATACGGTAATAACTTGCTAAAATATTACAACACAAGCAAAGGATTATCGTTTCATTTTTTTTCATTTCAACTTATTTTCGTGCTTATATCCAATTAAGGTTCAAGCACGCTGTCCTGGGCACACACCTCAGCTATCTGGGCTGTCTGTGGGTTAGTTGTTATTTGATTAGTGGTTAGTGACAAAGAAGAGGGTGTAGTGGCCTTACACCTACCCATTGAGCCCTTAAGAACTCACTCCAGGTTGGAGCCGGTACCGGGCTGCGAACCCTGTATCTACCAGCCTATAATCCGATGGCTTAACTAACCACTGCGCCACCGAGGCCGGATTATCAAAAACCTTATGGCCCTTAAATCATCTATGGAACCTCATGGGTGGTTCACAGCTTTCAAGTCTTGTGGAAATTATTTTCATGCAAAATTTATTTTTAGCTTGTCTTATGGTTAGTGGCTACTCTAAAACACTGCCTAAATGTACTCTCAGCTCTTGCGAAGTGATTTTTACACAACTTCAAAGTGTGGAGGTAATTACAAATCAGTCTGGCCTTTTGTCTTCACCCACTCATCCGCAACACTTACATATATCACTTACAGTGTACAGTGTTGTGTGGGTTCTGTGATTAATGCGCGTGAACATGTGTGGCGTCAGTATGTTGCTCTTTCTTGGGTGAGAGGTATAACTCAATGGTCAAGCATTCGCCCATGGTGTCAATGGCTGATGGGGGTGGGATGTAGCCCAGTGGTAAAGCGCTTGTCTATAGCACGGTGGGTTTAGGATCGATCACCGTCGGTCGGCTCATTGGGCTATTTCTTGTTCCAGTCAGTGCACCAAGACAGTTGATAGAGCCATGATGGCTGCATCGTAAGATCGAACCACCTTAGTGAACCCCTACTCAGTGGTGTCGTGGTTAAGCCATCCTGGTAAGTATAGGGTTCGCAGTCTGGTACCGGCTCCAACCCAGAGCGAGTTTTAACGACTTAATGGGTAGGTGTAGTAAGACCACTACAACCTCTTCTCTTTCACTAACAACTAACAAGTAACAACTAACCCACTGTCCTGGACAGACAGCCCAGATAGCTAAGGTGTGATCCCAGGACAGCAAGCTTGAACCTTAATTAGATAGAAGCTCCAAAATAAGTTGAAATGAAATGAAATGAAAATGCTCTTTCTTGGGTGTGATCATCTTCATAAATCAAGGCTAATATTCGTTCCTCGTATTCAGCCTTGATACATGTAGTCAAGATTACTGATATCCACTACTAGCGCCCTCTACCGGAAGAAAATTTGTAACACCAATTATGTCCCTTACACGATGACATCGCTGACCAATCACAGCATCGGTAACATGTGACAATCTTGAAAGCAATATCAGTGTTCGCCCGCCAACATGGAGTTTACATAACAAGGGAATCTATAAGGAGCATTGCGATTCGTTGCAATCAGATCTCATCGCATCCAATGAAATTGAAGCATTTTGTGGCACGATTTCTTGACGACATGTATCAAGGCTGAATACGAGGAACGAATATTAGCCTTGATTTATGAAGATGGGGTGTGATGTATTAACTCAATAGTGGAAAAGAAAGAAATGTTTTATTTAACGACGCACTCAAAACATTTTATTTACGGTTTATGGCATCAGACATATGGTTAAGGACCACACAGATTTTGAGAGGAAACCCGCTGTCGCCACTACATGGGCTACTCTTCCGATAAGGAATCTTTTATTTGCGCTTCCCACAGGCAGGATAGCACAAACCATGGCCTTTGTTGAACCAGTTATGGATCACTGGTCGGTGCAAGTGGTTTACACCTACCCATTGAGCCTTGCGTAGCATTCACTCAGGGTTTGGAGTCAGTATCTGGATTAAAAATCCCATGCCTCGACTGGGATCCGAACCCAGTACCTACCAGCCTGTAGACTGATGGCCTACCACGACGCCACCGAGGCCGGTCTCAATAGTGGAACATTCGCCGAAGGTGTCAATAGATATAGCCCAGTGGTGGAGAGCTCATCTAATGCATACATGGTTGGTCTTGGGATAGATCACCGTCGGTTGGCCTAGTGGTGGAGAGCTCATCTAATGCATACATGGTTGGTCTTGGGATAGATCACTGTCGGTTGGCCCATTGGGCTATTTCTCGGTCCAGTCGGTGCACCAAGACAGTTGATAGAGCCATCACTTTTAAAACAGTGTTTCTGCCAGAAAGAAATTTTTGGGTATGGCGCTATGGAACTGAATGCAACCACAGTATGGGGGGCCTCCCCCAGAAAGAAAATGGCTTACGTTTAGGGTTAGGGTTCAGAAAATCATACAGTAATTAATTTTGTCAAAAGGTTAAGTTAAAAAAAAGAAAAATCTGGGTATGGTGTCATACCCGTTTTACCCTCTGGCAGAAACCATCACTTAAGGTGGCTGCATTGTAAGATCGAACCACCTCAGTGAACCCATGCATTCCCTGATTTTAACATTTTGTTTCTGTCCCAATCAGTTCCCATGACTGGTATATCAAAGAACGAGGAAAAAATGTAGTGCATTCTCTCTCTCTAAGAATATATATGTCAGAATTACAAAATGTCTGACAGCCAAAAGCCGATTAAAGTGAAATCTATCTTAACCGGACACCCATGGGACTGCGTAAAATGTCAATTTTTTTTTAGAGATATTTGGTTTAGAGAGGTTACATTGTTTACTGATTTTTTAAAAAAGGACCGTGAAAAATGTCCGGTTTTGAGGGAATTCCGGTTTACAGACGGTCCGGTGTTGAGAGGTTTCGCTGTAATAATAAATCAATGTGTTCTAGAAGAGTCATAAAACAAAGCAAACATTAGGTTTTCATTGGCAGACACACACACACACACACACGCACACATGCACACACGCATGCGCGCACACACACACACACACACACACACGCACACATGCACACACGCATGCGCGCACACACACACACATGCACGCACACACACACGCATGCACGCACACATGCGCGCGCGCACACACACACACACACCTCCCCCAACCCCCACACACATCTGTTTGAAATGCCCTTTTTTAATGCCCTTTAAAAAAATTCATTTACAATACACAGCACTAAATTACCCTGAAAATGCATCTTTATTTCACAATTTCATTGACACCCCACCCCCCCCCCCTCCCCCAGATCTCACTTTCTGTTCAAGTTTGGGTCTTTACCTTTTTGTGACCCCTCCCTTTACAAAATCCTAGACCCGGATCAATCACCCTCAAATGGATTGACACTTTCCCCCATAAAAAAACACTGCCCCATGACTGGTGCATCAAAGGTTGTGGTATGTACTGTTCCATCTGGGTAAACACACATAAAATATCCATTGCTGTTTTTCAGTTGTATTAGCTTCTGTAGCAAGTACATGTACATGTACTAGTGGATTTCTTTGTTGAAACATTCTCTCTCAAATTTATTTCACATTAATTTGCCAAAAAGCTAATTAAAAAAACATCATTTTCATTGGCTCAGTACACAGGTATCCCCTAACAACGTCAGATATATCATAGTAACATTATGTACTCTTTATATATGTAACTATAGCATTTGTATTACGGGTTTCTGTTTGGGGGGTACCTGTGGCTCAGTATATACAACATGTATCTATAATCCTTCCCACAGGAATGCATTTTTTGATACTATACAATTTACTACAAGTTATTTTTTTCTGAGATGATTGTTTTCTAAATTGCACACAAAAATAGTTCTTTTTTTTCTACAATACTTTTACTTTTCTTCTTACGTCAAACCAAACTGGGACTATACTATAAGTCTTTGTTGCTTTCCAGTTGTAATAGCTCTTGTAGCAGGTAGTACTTAATTTCTTTGCCAAATCATTCTCTATCAAAATTATTTCATATTACTTTGCCAAAAAGCCAATTCAAAACCCATCATTTTGGTTGGCTACATATTTATCTAGTCTTAGTCTTTGCTGGCAGACATTAAAATGCCATCCAGACTATCTCTGATTTCATTCCAATCTAACAACATGAAACTTGAATTTGCCTCCAGATTTCAGAGTTATAAGTGAGAAATCTCCTGGTTATCTGAGGTGATCTTTAAATTGGCAACTCCACAGATGGTATATTATATCAAAATTTAAAGTTTGTTTTGTTTAACGATACCACCAGAGCACATTAATTTATTAATCATCGGCTATTGGATATCATAGTTTTGGTAATTTTGACATTATAAGACTGTCTTAGAGACAAAACCTGCTATAGTTTTCTATCAGTATCATTTTCATTTGATTTCAACTTATTTTCGTGCTTATATCCAATTAAGGTTCAAGCACGCTGTCCTGGGCACACACCTCAGCTATCTGGGCTGTCTGTCCAGGACAGTGAGTTAGTTGTTAGTGAGAAAGAAGGTGTAGTGGTCTTACACCTACCCACTGAGTCATTAAAACTTGTTCTGGGTGGGAGCCGGTACCGGGTTGCAAACCCTGTACCTACCAGCTTTACGTCTGGTGGCTTAACCACGACACCACCAAGGCTGGTATCACAGCATTTTCATTTCATTTCAACTTATTTTCGTGTTTATATCCAATTAAGGTTCAAGCATGCTGTCCTGGGCACACACCTCAGCTATCTGGGCTGTCTGTTCAGGACAGTGGGTTAGTTGTTAAGTTGGTTAGCGGTTAGTGAGAGAGAAGAGGTTGTAGTGACCCACTGAGCCCTTAAGAACTGGCTCTGGGTTGGAGCCGGTACTGGGCTGCAAACCCTGTACCTTTCAGCCTGTAGTCCGATTGCTTAACCACTGCACCACTGAGGCTGGTCATCAGTATCAAGGGATCTTTTATATGCACCATTTCATAGACAGGATAGCACATACCATGGTGTTCGACACACCAATCATGGTGCACTGGCTGTAACAAAAAATATCCCAATGGGCTCACCGATGGGAATCCCAGATCGACCACGCATGAGGCAAGGACTACAGTGATGTCATTAAACAAAACTTTAAACTATAGTAACTGAAAGAAAGAAAAAAAAGAAATGTTTTATTTAACGACGCACTCAACACATTTTATTTACGGTTATATGGCATTAGACATATGGTTAAGGACCACACAAATCAGTTTTTAGCTGTGGGCTTAGTCTGACCACTTCGGGGAGTGTTCTGTAGTTACTTCTGGCATTGTTAAGAGGCACTTGTAACCACCTACTATGCACCCCTACTACTGGCGGTTGTTAGTTAGTGCCGTGGGTTAGACCAGCTTTATTAGTGGCAGAGGACGAGGATGCCAGGTGGGTGCAGGGAAATACACAGAGATTGCACCCGTGGAGGAAGTTGAGACAGCTAGGCGATGGTGTGGACAGCTCAGAAGACAGTCATGTTTTAGAATACAGAGTATATGTAACTGTGAACGAACATGTCCGATAATTGCCAAATAATTGTGACTGTCGGAGCAACAAGGTAGCATATCCCAATTTTGATATATATATTTCTTATTTGTGAACTGAAATTGAAACATAAATAAACAATAATTCCACAAGCCTACCGCTAGCCTGTAATGGCCAAGACATTTCTGTCTATCTTAATTAGTGTGTGTATCATCTTGTTTCTATCGCAGAAAAGATTTTAAATGTGTTTGTGTTTAGTTTATAAAATACAAATTAAGTCACGTGTGTATATTTCACTCCAATTTTAGTTGTTTGTACTATTTTACTCTCAGTGTCAGTATTCCATTAACAAAGTGCACTGACCAAAAATCAAAGATGAAAACCCTGTGTGAGATTTGTCTGAAGCAAGAAAGAAAGAAAGAAATGTTTTATTTAACGACGCACTCAACACATTTTATTTACGGTTATATGGCGTCAGACATATGGTTAAGGACCAAGCAGATTTTGAGAGGAAACCTGCTTTCGCCACTTCATGGGCTACTCTTTCCGATTAGCAGCAAGGGATCTTTTATTTGCACTTCCCACAGGCAGGATAGCACAAACCATGGCCTTTGTTGAACCATGGATCACTGGTCGGTGTAAGTGGTTTACACCTACCCATTGAGCCTTGCGGAGCACTCACTCAGCGTTTGGAGTCGGTATCTAGATTAAAAATCCCATGCCTCGACTGGGATCTGAACCCATTACCTACCAGCCTGTCTATAGTAACTGAAGACTCCTTACTAATAGAAAGTAGCAGGTTTCTTCTCTAATGGTCTAATATAACAAATGTACTTAACAGCTGCTGATTAGACAATGTGCTGGGGTGTCATTGAAACAAACATTCCTGTTCTATCTTTCATTGGCGCACTGTGCAAGACCATTAAATTACATGGTAAACTGATGACTTTATAGCTTGGAATAATTACCATCTGGGCTTGATCTTGTACACTTATCTGACTTTGGATATATGCATTTTATATGCTAACAGTTTTTACTATTTTTAGTAGCATAGCACAATTTGGAATAAATACCTTCTGGGCTTGATCTTGTACAGTGATCTGACTTTGGATATATGCATTTTACATGCTAACAGTTTTTATTATTTTTAGTAGAATAGCACTAATACCATCTGGGCTTGATCTTGTACAATTATCTGACTTTGGATATATGCATTTATATGCTAACAGTTTTTACTATTATTAGTAGCAAAGCCATTTTTAAATTAAAAAAAAAAATCCTTCAATAAACACATTTCTGTAGGTTTAGGCCAGGCAGCATTTCCATAGCTATTCATTAATAATTGTTTGTTGCCTGTGGCAACATGTCATACTTCCAAAGATAATTTACACATCTTTTCTTTGCAGTTTTTTTGCTCTTCAAAATTAAAAGCAAAGAATACTTTTCAAAGTGTATTTTTTTCTGAAGCACAGAATCCACAGGCTCATTTGATTGGTCAATATTGATCGTGTGAAACTCTAGCAACTACTTCCAGCGGTTACTTTCATATGCCACATGAGCATGTTTGCTTTCCAAGACCACTTGTTTGCAGAAACCAAATGTGTTTTACAAGGCAACAAAACAGTCAAATTGCCAAAGGTACAATGGTGAAATTATTTCACTAAAATTTTTTTTTTTAAATGACCCCCCCAAAAAGACATCATAAAATTACAATGCTCGTGATTATACTTTTTTGTGCGTGTCCAGAGTTCATAAAATAACTGACATGTGATCACTATTACCTGTATGTCCTGGACAAAACCACTGGCCTTGCCAGAGAGGGGGCCAAAAGGGGGCCAAGCCTGAACCTTAAAAGGGTGTGGGCATGCAAAATGTATTTAGAGTCTGGAGTCTTTCAGTTTATTTATTCAATAAGAAAAGAAAAAGAATAGCTATTTATATGCACCTCAGCACATTTTAAAACATGGCTCTTTGCTGTACAGGCATTTTGATATTTAGTAGAGAAAGGAAGGAAATGTTTTATTTAACAACGCACTCAACACATTTTAGTTACAGTTATATGGCATCAGACATATAGTTATGGATCACACAGATATTGAGGAACGAATCCCACTGTCACCACTTCATGGGCTACTCTTTTCGATTAACAGCAAGGGATCTTTTATATGCACCATCCCATAGACAGGATAGCACATACCACGGCCTTTGATGTACCAGTCGTGGTGCACTGGCTGGAGCGAAAAATAGCCCAATGGGCCCACTGACGGGGATCAATCCCAAACCGACGGAGCATCAAGCGAGTGCTTTACCACTGGGCTACGTTTGGTACAGAGTAAGGACTGGGTGGGGTGGGGTATATCTCTGACCCACCTGAGGTATGTTAGGTCCCAGGATCAATAACCCTATGCACTTGATACATATGAACCCACTGTGTATAAATAAATATTTTACTAAAATTTGCTTTCTTTAATGACACCACTAGATAACATGGATTAATTAATCATCGGCTATTGGATGTCAAACATTTGGTAATTTTGACCTGTAGTCTTAGAAAGGAAACCCGCTACATTTTTTTTCATTAGTAGCAAGGGATCTTTTATATGCACCATCTCACAGACAGGGTAGCACATACCACAGCCTATGACATAACAGTCATGGTGCACTGGCTGGAACGAGAAATAGCCCAATGGGTCCACTGACAGGGATTGATCCCTGACCGACCATGTATTAAGTGAACACTTTACCACTGTGCTACGTCCCAAGCCTACAAAAGAATGAGTTTATTTATTCAATAAAAAAAGAAAAAGAATAGCTATCTATATGCACCTCAGCACATTTTAAACCATGGCTCTTTGCTGTACAGGCATTTTGACGTTTGGTAGAGAGTAAGGATTGGATGGGGTGGGGTGTATCATTGACCTACCTGAGGTACGATTGGTACCAGGACCAATAATCCTATGCACTTGATACATATGCACCGGCCTCGGCGGCGTCGTGGTTAGGCCATCGATCTACAGGCTGGTAGGTACTGGGTTCGGATCCCAGTCGAGGCATGGGATTTTTAATCCAGATACTGACTCCAAACCCTGAGTGAATGCTCCGCAAGGCTCAGTGGGTAGGTGTAAACCACTTGCACCGACCAGTGCTCCATAATTGGTTCAACAAAGGCCATGGTTTGTGCTATCCTGCCTGACAGCGGGTTTCCTCTAAAAAAACCAGTGTCAGAATGTGTCCAATAGCCGATGATAAGAAAAAAAATCAATGTGCTCTAGTGGCGTCGTTAAATAAAACAAACTTTACTTTGATACATATGAACCCACTGTGTATAAATAAATATTTGACCAAAGTTTGCTTTTTTCAATGATTAATTAATAAATATGCTCTGTTTGTGTCATTAAACAAAACAAAACATTTAAGCATGCATCAAAATGAAATTAAATACTTATCAGACCCACATGGCATAAAACAATTAATCTTGCTATCCTTTATCATATAGAACCAACAATGCACTGGGAGGCGCTTGGGTCGGTGGTGCTGGAAATGGGTTCCTGGATAGAGACCCCCCACTACCCTATTGATGGAGGGGGTGAGATCAAGAGGTTCCTGGATGAACCAAAGATGCCCCCCTACTACCCTATAGATGGAGGGGGTGAGAACAAGGGCCTCCTGGATGTGCCAGAGACCCCCACTACCCTACTGATGGAAGGGGTGAGATCAAGAGGTTCCTGGATGAAGCAAAGATGCCCACCCCCCACTACCCTATAGATGGAGGGGGTGAGAACAAGGGGCTCCTGGATGTGCCAGAGACCCCCACTACCCTACTGATGGAAGGGGTGACATCATGGGTTCTTAGATGTGCCAGAGACCCCCCACTACCCTATTTATGGAGGGGGTGAGAACAAGGGTCTCTTGGATGTGCCAGAGACCCCCACTACCCTACTGATGGAAGGGGTGACATCAAGGGTTCTTAGATGTGCCAGAGACCCCCCACTACCCTATTTATGGAGGGGGTGAGAACAAGGGTTCCTGGATGTGCCAGAAACCCTAACTACCCTACTGATGGAAAGGGTGAGATTAAGGGGTTACTGGAAGTGCCAGAGACCGTCACTACCCTGTTGATGGAGAGGGTGACATCAAGGGGTTCCTGGATGTGCCAGAAACCCTAACTACCCTATTGATGGAGGGGGGGGTGACATTAAGGGGTTCTTGGAAGTGTCAGAGACCGTCACTACCCTGTTGATGGAGAGGGTGACATCAAGGGGTTCCTGGATGTGCCAGAAACCCTAACTAACCTATTGATGGAGGGGGTGAGATTAAGGGGTTCTTGGAAGTGTCAGAGACTGTCACTACCCTGTTGATGGAGAGGGTGACATCAAGGGGTTTCTGGATGTGCCAGAGACCTCCCCTCACTACCCTATTGATTGAGGGGGTGAGATCAAGGTTCTTTGATGTGCCAGAAACCCCCACTACCCTATTGATAGAGGGGGTAAGAACACGGTGTTCCTGGATGTGCCAGAGACCCACCCTCACTACCCTATTGATGGAGGGGGTGAGATTTATTCAAACAAATATTCTTAATTTTCTCGCTATCTTTTCCTTTCTACAGCTGCAGTGCTGAAAAGTAAAATGTTTTTTTTTTTTTTTTTTTTTGCTCACAAAGATCTTTACAACTGGATAGATAGGAGATAGGAGAAATATGTTCATCTGACATGTTTAGTGTTCCTGGTGCTAAGAACAGATCACAAGAAACACACCACACAACAAGAACAGTGCTACACACGTGACAACGTGGCACAACACACTATTATATACATTACCGTATTATCTGAACATGGGATACACTCATAATATGTGATTACCATAGCATAACAAATAGCTATACACATACACATGTGGGATAAAACTCATATGACACCAGTTATATATATTCACACGTGGAATTTATTGCTAATATTGAAACTATATATACTATCAAAGCAAGTAACTATATATACATATGTGTACATGTATATATATATATATATATATATATACACATGGACACAAAACAGACAGACACATACATATAGACAGATGGACAGCAGAATGACATGAATATAAAACATGAAGCAATGCATAATTCACAGCAGGCCAGTACCCAGGACTGTTGGGGTGGGGGTCATTGTAAAAAAAAACCCGAAACACCCAGGATATGTCAGTAGCAAATATTAATCTCTTTAAAAAAATGTTAACCAATAAGACATTAAAAAAAAAACCCAACATCCATGGTGTCCATAGCCCTCCCACCCATATCTATAGCCATACCACCCCCATCCATAGCCTTGCCACCCCCATCCATAGCCCTCTCACACCTATCCATAGCCCTCCCACCCATATCCATAGCCTTACCACCCCTACCCATAGCCCTCCCTCCCTCCCATATCCATAGCCCTACCACCCCTATTCATAGCCCTCCAACCCCTATCCATAGCCCTCCAACCCCTATCCATAGCCCTCCAACCCCTATCCATAGCCCTCCAACCCCTATCCATAGCCCTCCAACCCCTATCCATAGCCCCTCCCACCTCCATGGGTATGTGCCTGTACAGTGCAGCCAAAAGACTAAAAAAAAAAATTAAATTAAATTAAAATTTTGAAAATTAAAAAAAAAAAAAAACTCAGGTGATCCTTAAATACTAAATATTTTTTGATTTTCTCAAACCTAACAGACTATTTCACCCAGTTTAGTTGTTTTATTTTTAAATTATTATATTGAAATAAGGTAAGAAAAAAAAAGATAAGAGAACTATATCTGAATGAATTGATTATTGTGAGTCAGGAATATATGTTACCGTTTTCCTTGTGAATATGGATTGAAGCTTATACATATACATGAATATGTAACAATATTGGCAAGGAACAGAATGCATTTTAATTAAGCAGTAAAAGAATAGACCTAAATCAGCATTTTATAATTTGGCAAAGATAGATTGCATATTTTACTTTCTGGTTCAGAATTTCGTGACTTATTAGCAATCTGTCTTAATTAACAACAGTTTAAAAAAATATATGATATTAGACCAAATCTGTATTTAAAAGAAATCATTTTGAAATATGTTTGTTAACATATGATTTTTGTGCCAGTATGAATGATGTGTGAAAAGGTACTCAGTACTCAGCAACTCATGAAAATATGACTTGAACATATTGGTTAATAAAGAAATGTTTAATAAAAAAATAAAACCATGAAATAAGCAAGTACATGTATTACATATTTGTAATTATTTAAACAAATTATAAAAACTAAAATTCTTGACTTTCAGAATAACTTTGAAACAGATTAATAAATTTCTGAAAAATAAAAAAATAGGACTAAATTAAGGTGGAAATGTTTTTTGTTTTTTCTTCCTGTTTCATTTCTTTCTCTTTTTTTTCGCACCTTGTCTGTTAATAAGCCCACCCCATGTTAAGCTCACAATAAAATGTCTTGGCATCTTGGGCTTATTTCCAGTAAAAAATGTCTTGGCATCTTGGGCTTATTTCCAGTAAAAAATGGTAAATAATTTTAAGATATACTGATATTCTGAAGAAAAAAAATCTTTTATTTAATGACACACTCAACACATTTTTATTTACAGTTATATGACTTTGTATATACATGTATAGTTAAAGACCACACACATGTAGATGAGAGAGGAAGCCTGCTTCTGCCAATCCATGGGCTAATGTTTTTTTATTAACAACAAGGGATCTTTAAAATTACTAGTTGTGAAATACTGGCTGGAATATGTTAAAGAAAAGATAAAATGTGTAAACGTTACTTGTACTGTCTTTCATTATTAATGTTTCCAGTGCCAAAGCATGTTTTATTGCTATTTAATTCATAATGAAACAGAGTAAGCCCTATGATGTATGACTGATTTGATTTTGATCTTAGTCTAAAATTGATCTGGGGCCCATTCCACAAAGCGATCTTAACACTAAGATCATCTGAAGTACATTAGGTAAATCTGCATTTAAGGTGATCTTAGCTCTAAGATCGCTTCGTGGAATAGGGCCCTGACCTACAACGTGTTATTAAAGTTTCCAATGCCAAAGCTTGTTTCACTCCTCATAAATTCATAACTAAACAGAGTAAGCTCTTGGATGAGTATTTGCCCATTGATATTTATATGACTGATTTGATTACTACTTTCTGCATTTAAGATGATATCTTAGCACTAACATATCACTTCATGAAACGGGGCCTAAACTGACTTATAAAGTTGTACAATAAATTCTGATGCATCATTTAAATAACTAAATTGGTAAATTTGTGTGTACTAGTCACAAATGAGTGTTCATTGTTCATTTAATTTATTTTTATCTTTATATTTCATTAAGGTCCAAGCATGCAATCCATGCCATACCTCAATGGAGGTGTAATCACGCTAGGTTGGAACTAGTACAGTGCTGATTATTTATATCATCCAATCAGAGCTTAAACATGAATGCAGATCGAACCAATCATGAAGTTGATAACATAAATAGATCAAATCATAAAATGAATAATTTAAATTATCCAATTAGAGGAAAATGTAACCAGTCATATAAAATTGATAATTAAATTATAAAAGAAAATAATTTAGATGGAATTATAATAAGATCGAAATAGATGAGTATACTTTAAATAGACCAATCATCAGGCTGATCTAATTTAAATCATCCAATTAGAGGACAATATAAATGGACCAATCATAAGGCTTGAATAGATCAATCATTAAATAGATACATGTAGTTTCAATGGTTTTATTTCATTAAATAGATAGTTTCAATGGTTTTATTTCATTAAATAGAGTTTCAATGGTTTTATTTCATTAAATAGATAGTTTCAATGGTTTTATTTCAATAAATAGTTTCAATAGTTTTATTTCATTAAATAGTTTCAATGGTTTTATTTCAATAGATAGTTTCAATGGTTTTATTTCAATAAATAGTTTCAATAGTTTTATTTCATTAAATAGTTTCAATGGTTTTATTTCATTAGATAGTTTCAATGGTTTTATTTCATTAAATAGTTTCAATGGTTTTATTTCATTAAATAGTTTCAATGGTTTTATTTCATTAGATAGTTTCAATGGTTTTATTTCATTAGATAGTTTCAATGGTTTTATTTCATTAAATAGTTTCAATGGTTTTATTTCATTAAATAGTTTCAATAGTTTTATTTCATTAAATAGTTTCAATGGTTTTATTTCATTAGATAGTTTCAATGGTTTTATTTCATTAAATAGATAGTTTCAATGGTTTTATTTCATTAAATAGTTTCAATGGTTTTATTTCATTAAATAGTTTCAATGGTTTTATTTCATTAAATAGTTTCAATGGTTTTATTTCATTAAATAGTTTCAATGGTTTTATTTCATTAAATAGATAGTTTCAATGGTTTTATTTCATTAAACAGATAGTTTCAATGGTTTTATTTCATTAAATAGATAGTTTCAATGGTTTTATTTTATTAAATAGTTTCAATGGTTCAATCAAAGGTAATAGTCATGTTATTTTGCATATTTACATTACTACATGTAAGTGTTTGAATTGAGAGTAAATATTTATAAACCAGGGAACAAAATTTTGATTAGCCTTTGCTAGTACATGTATCAGTTTCAAAACTGATAAACATAGCATTTAATGTTACAGAATTGTGTAGCAACTGGATCCTGACATATTAACATAGCTAATGAATAATTCTACATACATGTATATCATACAACCAGGCATTGAATTTGGATTTTTTTTTTTTTTTTTTTATATATATATATATATATATATATATATATATACCACCTGAATCATAAAAGTTATGTAATATAGATATTTGGGATTTCATGTCATTATCTTAAGCTTCAGACCCCAAATCTGGCATTTGTGGAAGTTGCAAGCATGACTTCTCACAAAATGTAAGTAAGTAGAAATTAGATAAAGATAGGAATGTAATCAAATCAGAGTCTGATAATTTTCATCAAAACATCATTGCATACGACCGGCCTCGGTGTCATCGTGGTTAGGCCATCGGTCTACAGGCTGGTAGGTACTGGGTTCGGATCCCAGTCGAGGCATGGGATTTTTAATCCAGACACTGACTTCAAACCCCGAGTGAGTGTTCCGCAAGGCTCAATGGGTAGATGTAAACCACTTGCACCAACAAGTGATCCATAACTGGTTCAACAAAGGCCATGGTTTGTGCTATCCTGCCTGTGGGAAGCGCAAATAAAAGATCCCTTGCTCCTAATCGGAAAGAATAGCCCATGTAGTGGTGACAGCGGGTTTCCTCTCAAAATCTGTGTGGTCCTTAACCATACATGTATGTCTGACGCCATATAACCGTAAATAAAAATGTGTTGAGTGCATCGTTAAATAAAACATTTCTTTTTTTCATTGCATACGCCACTAATGTCTCGATGGCTGAACTGTGAAGCAGTATATATATATATATATATATATATATATATATATATATATATATATATATATATATATATATATATATATATATAGAAAATCGAGAAAATCGATAGACAACACACACCCACTAATATAAGTGATATCACACAGAGTTTTGTTTCAACATCTAAAAACAGCTCTGGAGTTGTATGTATATACACAGAGCAGGCACATCAGGGTGATGGATGGACAGACGAAAGTACAGATGGATGGAGACAAGAATATACTACGATTTCTGCTTTTCACGAATAGGTGGAACACTGTTTTTAAAAACAGCAATATTATGCTGTGATCTGCCATCTTGGTTTTTAACATACAAAGTCGCTTTTTTTAAAAGGGGTCTAGGGGGTTGTGTTGTCTGATTTTTCTTTTAACTGTTTTAACATTTTTGAAATAAGGAGCTGTAAAATTTCTGTGAAATTTAAAAAATAAAGTAAAATAATTATGACAATACTAAACATAAATAAATTGTTTAACCTTTCATTACAAACTTTAAAAAAAAAAAGATTTAGAAAAATGTGAAAATGTTAATCTGCCAACATAAACTGGAATAACATAACAGAAATTGGGTTTTCTAAGGTGGTACTGAGTAGTGTTTTCTACAATACTGCTTTGGCATTGAAATTGTTTTTACAATTAGGACTTTTTTTTTTTTTTTTTTTTTTTTTGAACTGTGGCATTCACAGGAGAAATTGCAATTACAATTTTCATAACAATTTAATTTCTTCCTCAGAACAATCCCTACAGATGTACATTTATATATATATATATGTCGGGATTATAATTTACAGTTTTAATTTATTCAAATAATGTCCACTCTAGTTGTGAAAAGAAGATTGCTTGTCTAACGAATAGTCTATTACACTGTACTTGTATGCACATACCTGAGAAGCTGTCAATGAACATTTCTAAAAAATAAAATAACGAAAGAAATTTTTTTTAAATTATTGCTACCCTAGAATCCTTAAATTAATCAGTACTTTAAAAAAAAAAAAAAAGTTTTTGACTGTGAAAGTATTTTTGTCTCTAAATGATCAAATAAAATACAAAAATATGTTTAAAATTAAAAGATAACTAAGAAAAATAATGCAAACAACATAACACTATCGAAATAATGCATGGGATGATCATTCAAATAAAGCATTACTTAACTAAATGAAGAAAACTTTTTAAAAATAAATATTGTAGCAACATGTTGCGTGTTCAATGCACAATAGTAACACTTCCAAACAACAAACTGAAATGGAAAAATCATGCAGACTCACTTGAACAATCACTTACCATGACAACCTGGTTCAACAATTAATTTATTATTTTAAGTGTGGTCACTTGAACAATCACTTACCATGATAACCTGGTTCAACAATTAATTTATTAATGTAACAGTGTGGTCACTTGAACAATCACTTACCATGACAACCTGGTTCAACAATTAATTCATTAATGTAACATTGTGGTCACTTGAACAATCACTTACCATGACAACCTGGTTCAACAATTAATTTATTAATGTAGCAGTGTGGTCACCAAAGTCACAAAAACAGGACAAGACCTTGATATATTTATACTTATCTCTGATTCAACTGCAACAAAATTAAAGTTGGCTTATGTACCTGATAGCAACCTTTTTGTATGAGATCAGTGTTCGAAATAAGCACTTGTCCATTTGTCCTGACAAGTGGAAATCTGCTCAGACAAATAAAATGTACCATGGTGGTTGTCCAGTAGACAAGTAAAGAAATACAATGAAGTTTCATTTTGAGCAATAAAAAACATTGTCCTTGTACTTTAATAAAAGAAACCATATATTTGGACAAGTGAAAATATTGGTGGACAAGTAGATTTCTAATGTATTTGTCCGATGGACTAGTGGAAAATTCTGCTTGTTTTTATCACTGGAGGTATATTGAGGGCAACAAAAAATTTTGTTTGTACTTTGATCATTTAACAAAACAAATGTTGATGATTCTCTGCGGAAAGACAATATCGACATCATCTCAATATATCTATTCTTGAGTCTGATTCAACTACAATATAAGTTGAGTCGACATATACATCATACCAACCTTTTTGTAGCAGATATACTGAGAGGGAATAAACATTGGACTGGCCTGGCCACACAGTCGGCAAATATGCAACAATATATGGCATGACCATTTCAGTTGAATTCTTAATTTATTTTGTATATCCATTAGACAAATGATTAGTTCAAGCATTCAAGCACACTGCCCATGTTCTATAAGAGTTGCAGGTTAATTACTGCTGTACTGGGCAAGTTCAGCTTGGGATAATTAACATATCCTAGAAACCAACTACGGGTTGTTGTAGTTGAATCTATGGTTGTGTCATGTTCTGTATTAAAATATAACAAACATCTTTAGAGTATTGCTAAAGCAATGCATGACATGTCCTCCCTCTACCAGGTCTGATAAACTGTCATAAGGGCCATAACTCTATCACAAATGGGCAAATCCGCATTAAAGTCAAACTTGGTCTGTAATTCTACATATATGACAAATCTCTACACACAATTTCAGCTCAACATCTTGACGCATTACAAAAATGCCAGAAAATTATATGCAGGACAAACAAACAGACAGACAGACAGACGTACAGATAGAGACAAGACCTATAGTCCCCTCTGGTTGGACTAGAGGGGGACTAAAACAATACCTAGATGTATCCTAAACAACAAAAGAAATGCAGGGTTTTTAAAAGTTACATTTTTTTTTTTTAACAACACAACTAGAGCACATTGATTTATTAATCATCGGCTTTTGGATGTCAAACATTTGGTTGTTTTGACATATGGTCTTAGAGAGAAAACCCGCTACATTTTTATATTTTTAGGGAAACGTCTTTTATATATGCACCATCCAACAGACAGGATAGCACATACCACAGCCTTAGATATAGCAGTCATGGTGCACTGAGTGGAATGAGAAATAGCCCAGTGGGCCCACTGCCATGGATGAATCATAAAAAGACAGCACATCAGGTGGTAAGCCAAGCTCCAAAACCCATTTTTGAGGTGTACCTGACATGGAAAGCAGCAGAAGGTTTCTACGCATTCAGATGTATGAAAATGAATATTCTAAATAATAAAAGGTAAGTGTTTCTAATTTAACTTATCAAAAAGAGCTTTTATAGTGAAAAATATGTCGCAGTCTTTAAAAACTAGGGCACACGTCACTTTAAAGGTCAGAAGATGAACTGTACAAAATGAATAGAATTCAACTGTTTTCATTTGTTGATTGATGAAAAAAGAACTTTGTTTTGTTCAACGACACCACTGGAGCACATCGATGGCTATTGGATGTCAAACATTTGGTAATTATGACTTGTAGTCATCAGAGGAAACCCGTCACATTTTTCCTAATGCAGCAAGGGATCTTTTATATGTACCATCCCACAGACAGGATAGCACATACCATAGCCTTTGATATACCAGTCATGGTGCACTGGATGGAATGAGAAACAGCCCAATGGGCCCACCGATGCTTATCCAATTACAGGTCAGAAGGTGACATGTCAACTGAACTTACAAGCCCCCCTCCCCAAAAAAGAAAAGAATTCGACTGTTTTCATTTGTTGACCCTGTCGGTGGGCCCATTGGGCTATTTCTCGCTCCAGCCAGTGCACCACGACTGGTATATCAAAGGCCATGGTATGTGTTATCCTGTCTATGGGATGGTGCTAATCAAGAGGAGTAGCCCATGAAGTGGTGACAGCGGGTTTTGTCTCTCAATATCTGTGTGGTCCTTAACCATATGTTCGACGCCATATAACTGTAAATAAAATGTGTTGAGTGTGTCGTTAAATAAAACATTTCCTTCAATTACAAGGTTAGAAGGTGAAATATCAACTGTACTTACAGGCCCTCCTCCTCCCCCAAAAAATTAATAGAATTCAACTGCCTTCATTTGATGATTGATGGTACCTGCAGTAAAGGAGCCCCACACATGGATGTTTTTTGTTATTTTAAGGGAGTTGTTTTTTCAAGAGGGTGGCAAACTCTCGACATTCAGCACTGATTATCTGAACACAGATGAGAAAAACATATTTCTGTATGCAAGGTGCATCACAGGTAGCAGACACTGTACATATAGTACCAGTAAACCATGCAAGATTTATGAGCAGACCACACATGACATTTTGATTTATTTCACTCAGAAATATCAATATACTATAACCTTTTAACATTTTCAAATTGATAACGACTTATTTAAGCATACAGTGATTTCAGATTTTCTGCCAGATGGTAAAATTATGTACCCTAAAATCTGGGAAATTAATTATATATATTTTTATAACTTTAGATAGATTAATAATAAAAAAAGTCAAAGTTCTTTTTTTTAACACCACTAGAGCACATTGATTTATTAATTATCAGCCACTGGATGTCAAACATTTGGTAATTTTGACATATAGTCTTAGAGAGGAAACCTGCTACATTTTTCTATTAGTAGCAAAGGATCTTTTATATGTACTATCCCACAGACAGGATAGCACATACCACAGCCTTTGATATGCCAATCGTGGTGCATAGTTTTTAAGAGGAAACCCACTACATTTTTCCATTAGTAGCAAAAAAAAAAAAAGAAAGAAAGAAATGTTTTATTTAACGACGCACTCAACACATTTTATTTACGGTTATATGGCGTCAGACATATGGTTAAGGACCACACAGATTTTGAGAGGAAACCCGCTGTCGCCACTACATGGGCTACTCTTCCGATTGGCAGCAAGGGATCTTTTATTTGCGCTTCCCACAGACAGGACAGCACATATACTGCCCCATTTCCAGCAGGTCATATCTTTCTGTTAGCAGAACAGGCGTGTTCGAAACCCTAGTGGTATATGAGCACGTTAAACTATACTCAACAACGAAAGTTTAGCAGAACAGGCGTGTTCGAAACCCTAGTGGTATATGAGCACGTTAAACTATACTCAACAACGAAAGTTTAGCAGAACAGGTGTGTTCGAAACCCTAGTGGTATATGAGCACGTTAAACTATACTCAACAACGAAAGTTTAGCAGAACAGGCGTGTTCAAAACCCTAGTGGTATATGAGCACATTAAACTATACTCAACAGGCGTGTTCGAAACCCTAGTGGTATATGAGCACGTTAAACTATACTCAACAGGCGTGTTCGAAACCCTAGTGGTATATGAGCACGTTAAACTATACTCAACAACGAAAGTTTAGCAAATATCTTTTATGACGTCTAGATTTGTCATGGTTGAATAAACTTAAAAGAAAACCAGGTCCTCCTGTTGTGTTAAGGCAAAGGTTGATGAGTTTATGTTGTTTGTAAATGGTAAACATTTCAGATGTGAATATTAATGAATAAAAATAGGTTAATTTATAAATGTTATGCCATTTCTTTTAACATTAGCTAAACGTTCGTTGTTGAGTATATAGTTTCCTTCCTCCTTTTGATACTGGTCTCGGTGGCGTAGTGGTTAGGCCATCAGTCAACAGGTTGGTAGGTACTGGGTTCATATCCCAGTCGAGGCATGGGATTTTTAATCCAGATACCGACTCCAAACCCTGAGTGAGTGCTCTGCAAGGCTCAATGGGTAGGTGTAAACCACTTGCACCGACCAGTGATCCATAACTGGTTCAACAAAGGCCATGGTTTGTGCTATCCTGCCTGTGGGAAGCGCAAATAAAAGATCCCTTGCTGCTAATTGGAAAGAGTAGCCCATGAAGTGGCAACAGTGGGTTTCCTCTCAAAATCTGTGTGGTCCTTAACCATATGTCCGACGCCATATAATCGTAAATAAAATGTGTTGAGTGCGTCGTTAAATAAACTAAAAACATCTTTTTGTCTTTTCCTCCCTTTGATATTACAACCTGAGCCAAGTGCATTACAAAGATGAAGCCACTGATCTAGCGAAAGCCTGTTACTTACTGTTGTAAAATCCAAACAATCTGTACAGGTAACTTAACCTAATTGCTTGGCACGCAATATAGATCATACCCAGCTTATCCATAATCTTAAACTCGCATGAACAGAGCCAATGGTAAATAATCAAAACACGGTTTCTTCATATCTTTTATTCTCAGGAATAGAAGCAAGTAACTAGTGTAGTTGTAAAATACAAACAACCTGTACACATAACTTATACACTAATTGCTTGGCACGCAATATAGATCATACCCAGCTTATCCATAATCTTAAAACTTACATGAACACAGAGGCAACAGAAAGTAATTCAAACGTGGTTTATTCTTATCTTCTAGTTACAGGAATGGAACAAAGAATAAGTATCCATCTTTTGGGGGAGGTTGTAGGTTTGTTGGGGGATTGGGGTTTTTTTGGGAGGAGGGGTTGGTGGAGGGTAGGTTCTCATAATCCAAAGAATAGGAAAAGAATGTGTGTTTAGCAATAACTCAGCATATTAAAAAAATAGGGTAACATTTGTTTTACTTTTTACTTAATGACATCATTAGAGCACATTGGGCTATTGGGTGTCAAACATTTGTTCACTATTGTTAGACATTGTCAGAGGAAACCCACTACATTTTTCCATTAGCAACAAGGGATCTTTTATGTATACTTTTCCAGAAAGGACAGCACAAACCATGGCCTTTGGAATACCAGTTATTTGTGTAGTAGTGTTGGTATAAAGTGCTCCTACTGGCAGTACTGAGAGTCTGTGGTTCGAATCCCCTCAGTGGAGGTTGATTTTATCTGTTACATGTGGCCCTGGTTGGAATGGGAAAAATTCAATCAGAGAATAGGTCCACTGAGAGATTTGATCTTTCAGTCCAAGTTATCTTTTTATTACACAGTGAAACCTCTCAAAACTGGACCCTCTGTAAACCAGAATTCTATCAAAACTTGGCGTTTGTCATGGTCCCTTTTTAAATATCTGTACAGAAGAGAACCTCTCTGAACTGGACACCTCTTAACACCAGACTTTTTACTTGGTCCTGAGGGTGTACGGTTTAGGAGTTAATGTACAATGAAATATTTAGTACCATTAAAAAGAACATATACTATAGTATACTATAGTACAGGAAAATTGTCAATACTACAAGTATTTATTTGAAAATAACAATATACTTTCTCGGTTAGTGTTTTGTTGTTTCTTGAAAAACGTTTTACAACACAGGGGTCTCAAAGGCTGTGGCCAAGGGTCTTTAAATGATGACAAGAAAATGGCCAGAGGCCTCAAAAGCTGGAAAGTATCCAGAGGCATCAAAAATCAGGAATGTGCCCAAGGGCCTCAATTGATGGAATGTGACCAGAGATTCTCGAAAGCAAGAAAATTACCAGGGGCCCCTTAAAGCTGGGAAATGGCCAAAGGCCTCAAACATTAGGAAAGTGGCCAGTGCTAGCTCAAATGATGGAATGTAATCAGACAACCTCAAAAGCTAGAAAATTACCAGGGTGTCCATCGAAAGCTGTTGAGTAGCGAGAGGTCTCAAAATTCACAAGTCCTCAAATGATGGAATATGACCAGAGAACCTCAAAAGCTAGAAAATGACCAAGGTGCCCATCAAAAGCTGTAGAGTAGTGAGAGGTCTCAAAATTCACAAAAGTGGGCAATTAATTAAGGGTTCTCAAATGATGGAATATGACCAGAGAACCTCAAAAGCTGACAAGCGGCCAGAGGCTTATACATCATTAAAGTGAGCAAGGGACCTCAAATGATGGAGTGTAAACCGGGCAACCCCAAAAGCAAGAAAAAAACCAGGAGCCTCAAAAGTTGGAAAGTGGCCAGAGGCCTATAAACAAATCATCAAAATGGACATAATCTGTCAAAATTTTGACCGGGCATGGCTTGTTTTTCATTTTCATTTACATTAACGGTAATGCAACTCTGGCATAAATAAACTACATATAATGAAGCTACATATAATGTCGACCATCTTGATTTTTTTTTTTTTTAGCTTCTTTCATATATGAATGAGTAGTGACCAGGATAACCATCAAAATCTGGAAGGTGGCCAGAGGCATCAAAAATCATGATGAAAGTGGGCAAGGGTCCTCAAATGATGGAATGTGACCAGGCACCCTCAACAGCTAGAAAATGACCATGGACCTCAAAAGCTGGAAAGTAGCCAGAGGCATCAAAAATGTGGGCAAGGCCGGGTCTTCAACTGATGAGATGTAAGCAGACAACTTCAAAAGCTAAACAATTACCAGGGGCCTAAAAGGCTGGAAATTAAGTGGCCAAAGACATCAAAAATCATGAAAGTGGCCAAAATCTATTAAAACTCTTGACTGGGCTTGTCTTGTTTTATCATTTATATTAACGGTAGTGCAACTCTGGCATAAATAACCTATACATAATGTCGACCATCTTGAATCAATTTGCAGCGTCTTTCATATATGAATGGGTAATGGAGTGGGATGCTCACTGCACATTTTCACGCTCCGTAGTCAGTTTACCAATCAGTGGCCATCTAGTTCACGAAGAAGATGATTCAATTAGTAAATTATTTTCAATTCATACTTTGATGGCAGTTCATCAACAGACTCCATTCGGCCGAGAGATAAACTAATAACAAACATTATTATATACACTAATGCAATGCAGATGGGTTAATAATGCCAGACTACTTATCAAGGGAGATTACTCTATTACAAAGGTGTATTCCCTCATGCTGTGTAGGTAATTTAGATCTGCTATCTGGTTAAAAAAAACACATTAAAAAACAAAACAAAAAAAACAAACCCTAATACATGGAACATAGATAAAAAAAAAGGTTAATATCATATACAGTGAAAACCATCTAAACCAAGCATCCTCAGGACCAAGTAAAATGTCTTGTATTAAGGAGTGTCTGGTTTAGAGGGGTTCTATTCTGTACTGATATTTAAATTAGGGACCACGAAACAAAAACATCCGGTTTACTGAGGAATTAGCTGGTTTTAATGCTATTCACTGGGGTTTTTTATAATTCAAATGTTACAATTTATAATCCATTAATCCATTAATTATTAATTTAATTACATTAAATAATAATACAATAAATATTCCACTTCTTAACTTTCATGATGAAAAACACTCACAATCATATGTTCAAGTGATTAATGATGCATTAGTAATCATGGTAAGAGGTTGTGCGAGTTACATGTAGTATTTTATTTTATAGAGAATAACTAGTTAATGATGTCTGCTTTATCCTGTGAAGAATGTGTCATTCGGCCTGAACAGGATAAAGCAGATATTCGACAGTATTATAACTAGTTATTATCTTTATCCTGCAGACCATAAAAATTAAGGAGAAAAGCCGTTATTTCTGTTATTTTAGCCACATTGTACGATGACCTAGAGGTCAAATGAGCAATTTTGTAATGTAGGCTATGCATGTGACGTCATGAGTGACATCAGAAGTCATATGGTGCTAGTAGCAGGATATGACTGCTTTATTCATCATCCTATTCTGTCAGTAGAAACAGTCGGTGCAGGATAAAATGCCATAAAAACCAACTTGCTTAAAACATTAAAACTTACTCATGCATACACACCTAACTGTAAACTAAACTGAAACTTAAGTGAAACATTTGTGTGTGCGTACATTGTATGCATAGTGATTGTATGTAATGTGTCTGTCTGTAAATATGTATGTGTGTGTCTGTTTGTCTGTCTGTCTGTGTGTCTGTCTGTGAGTGCATGTATGGCTGGGTGTATTGTGGTTTTATGTAATCTGTGTCTGTATGAATGTGTGTGTGTGTGTGTTTGTGTGTTTGTATGTGTGTCTGTCTGTAATGTGTCTGTGTGTGTGTGTGTGTGTGTGTGTGTGTGTGGTTGTCTTTATGTATTGTGGTTTTATGTAATGTGTTTTTCTGTGAATGTGTGTGAATGTGTGTGTTTATGTATATGTAATGTGTCTATCTGTAAATGTGTATGTGTATGTGTGTGTCTGTTTGTCTGTCTGCCTGTCTGCAAGTGCATGTATGGCTGGGTGTATTGTGGTTTTATGTAATTTGTGTCTGTATGAATGTGTGTGTGTTTGAGTGTGTGTGTGTATGTGTGGTTGTCTTTATGTATTGTGGTTTTATGTAATGTGTTTTTCTGTGAATGTGTGTGAATGTGTTTATGTACATGTATATGTAATGTGTCTGTCTATAAATGTGTATGTGTGTGTCTGTCTGTCTGTCTGTCTGTCTGTCTGCGAGTGCATGTATGGTTGGGAATATTGTGGTTTTATGTAATTTGTGTCTGTATGAATGTGTGTGTGTGTGTGTTTGTGTGTCTGTAATGTGTCTGTGTGTGTGTGTGTGTATGTGCATGTGTGTGCGTGTGTATGTATGTGTGGTTGTCTTTATGTATTGTGGTTTTATGTAATGTTTGTTTGTGAATGTGTGTGTTTATGTATATATGTGTGTGTGTGTGTGTGTTGTGGTTTTATGTAATATGTGTGTGAATGTGAGTGTATCTGTGTGAATGTGTATGTGTGTGTTTGTGTTAATATGTGTGTGTGAGTGTGTGTGTGTGTGTGCGTGTATATATGTGTGGCTGTCTGTATGTATTGTGGTTTTATGTAATGTGTATGTGTGTGAATGTGTGTGTGGGTGGGTGTGTGAGTGGCTGTCTGTGTGTATTGTGTTTTTATGTAATGTGTATCTGTGAATGTGTGTGGATGTCTGTGTGTATAGTGTTTTAGTAATGTATATGTGTGTGTGTGGTTTTATATAATATGTGTCTGTGAATACGTCTGTGTATATAGTGTTTTTAAGTAATTAATGTATGTGTGTGTGCTACATTTAACAGAGCTGCAACAATTTACAGTTTGTGAGGAGATCTAAAAACCTAAATAGTATTAAATGCAATTTAAGCTTACACATTATAGCTCCACCATCATTAAAAATTAATGCCTCTACTTCGCCTTCTGCAACTTCCATCACAGCAAAGACAAAAACGTAATGCTGAGAGGCTATTGTAGTCATCAGAAAAATTAAACCAGTAATTTGCCAGTATTCGACAAATGTTTGCAGAGTTCGAAATAAGCACTTGTCCGTTTGTCATGACAAGTAAAAATTTGCTTGGACAAACAAATTTTACCTCAATCGTTGTTGTCCTAAAAAATTTCCATATAGTTTCATTTTGAACAGACTTAAGAGCTCTGCTAAAAAGATTTTCAGAAGTAGCAGTGTTCGAAATAAGCACTTGTCCGTTTTGACTGATAAGTGAAAATCTATTCAGACAAGCGAAATGTACCTTAAAATTGGTGGTTGTCCTGTGGACAAGTGAAAATGTTCAATGCAGTTTCATTTTAAGCAATCAAAAACATCATCCTTGTACTTGAAACCAGTTATTTGGACAAGTGAAAATATTGGCGGACAAGTAGATTTCTAGATGTATTTGTCCATTTGACTAGTAAAGAAGTCTGCTTATTTCTATCACTGAGTAGGTATATTTAATTTTTTTCATAAAATCCAGTACATTAAAAATAGGTTCAAGGTGGAATATAAAGGATTCTACAACATTTTGTCTACCATATTTAATAGATCTTTCAGTGTTCAAGGGTTCAAGGGTTCAAGAGACAGAGACAGAGACAGAAACAGAGACAGAGACAGAGAGAAAGAGAGAGAGAGAGAGAGAGAGAGAGAGAGAGAGAGAGAGAGAGAGAGAGAGAGAGAGACAGAGAGAGAGAGAGAGAGAGAGAGAGAGAGAGAGAGAGAGAGAGAGAGAGAGAGGGGGGGGGGGGGGGGGGGGGGGGGGGGGGGGGAGGGAGATACATTCTAAAGAATTCTACCACATTTCATCTACCAAATAGACCTTTAAGTGTTTCACTGATTCAACAAAAGTGTGAGATATTAAAAACAGAGAAAGAGGGAGAAAAAGAGAAAGAGAGAAAAAAAGAGAAAGCAACAAAACAGAATAATTAAGAGACTAAGAGAAATGGAAACAAAGAGAGACACTGAGGGAGGGAGTGACAGACAAATATAGACAGAGAGACAGACAGATAGAGAGAAAGAGACAGTAAAAAAAACCCAGAGACACAGAAAAACAAAAAAATATATTTTAAAAACACAAAACCTTAATTATCTTTTTTTTTCAAAACTTAATTAACAGCACAGCACTTGCCTTTGCAGATGATGATGAGTAGGGCTCGTCGAACAGCGCCCAGATCTTCGGCTTGATCCGCTGCCAGCAGTTCAACTCCCCCTGCCGGTACTTCTCCTCGAGGCCAAACTTTTTCATAATATCCTCCTCCGTGGGCTTGTCTGTGTCGAGGTCGAGCCGGTCGAGAATAGCCAGCACATCCTGTGTGTCCCGGTGCTGGGTGTAAGTCATCCAGCAGCACGGCTCCACCTGGTTCGAATCCAGGCTCCAGAACTCTAGCTCCTCCTCGAACAGGGGCCCACACACGTCCGTTGGGTAGTGCAGCTTGCCGCTGCGGTAGTAGTTGAGTATCTGCGCGAAGACGCCGGGGTGCCGGTCGAAGAAGTATTCGTTGAGGACGGGGTCGTAGTTGGCGAGGGCTTCTGTTAGCCGCGACAGCCGCGTGGCTGGGATCTTCTTGAGGGTCGCCTTGTAGGTCTCATGGCGAATCCCACCCACGTTGAGAATAACTCGGTTATCCGCATCCGCCATCGATGTCGTCACCAGATTTGTTAACGTATATCCGTCATAAATTGTATATCTAAGTTCCTATATATATATATAAACGTATATATATTTGTTCTTTATTCCTTTCTTTTTTTGCAAATTATATATCAGGGTTTATATATATATATATATATATATTTTTTCCTTTCTTTCTTGCAAACTATATATCCGAGTTTTTATACATACATATATGTTTTGGTTTTTTTTGCTATGGAAAGACTTTTTAAAAATTACAATAAAAATCTCTGATGGTATTGTTATTGGCTCAAATCATCGTAACATGTCATAAACAACAAATATATGGTCACACGTCCAAATATGGTCACACATCCAATGGATTTGTAAATATGCCTGAAGTTATCTCCCTTTGCCTGAGTTATCTCCCTTGCTCCTGTCGGAGAATTATCACATGAAGGCAAATGCCGCACACACAACAAACAGGAGACTCCAGAGATCGTGAAATATTAAAACAAACATCCACAACAAAAAAAATTATTAAAAAACAATTTCAATTCACTATTCACAATTGGGAATGGGTGGTTTGGAAACTGTTACCAGCTCTGTATGTCAACATACTTTGAAGTAATGAGTAAAGTTGTGAGTAATTAAAATCGTTGGCACTGTGAAGTCTTTGTTATGTTATCTGTGCATCCGAAGCTCCACTTATAATATCTGTGATGCGTACAGCGCCCATTCCGCCCTCACCTGTATAATGAAGTCATATGTAGAGCACCGTTTCTCAACATTCTTAAAAATGTGGCAAAATCTGAAAAAAGAAAAAAACCACACAAATAGAATGCTATATTATTATTATGAGAATGAAAAAAACAGAGTGTGGTTTATATGCATGGTGGTTACCGTAAAATTCATAAATAAAGCACAACGTTTTATAAACAGTACAGTGTAATTCAAAATTTAAAAAAGTAGCTGCTTATAGACCAAAAAATACGGTAAATGCATTTTCAATATCTTGTAATCCAGTAAAAAGAATGACGAACCCTCCACAAAGTGCAACAAGATGACACATAGTCATCAATATCTCTAGTTCATTTAAAGTTCAAAGTTATTTCATTTTATCTCCAACTTACAACCCTTCATTTTTAAATATGACACCCAAAGAGCAGTTTATTTTTATTATGAAAAATCAGGACCCAGCCAACATAGGTGTTATTTGCAAGTTGGTTTTCCAGTATAATGAATAGATTGTAGCAGTAACAGACATTTATGTGTATATGAAACTAGAGTCATTAATTGTTTGTTGATATTGCAACTGTTTGATGTTATGTTGTGCACTCTGTTCCCATGTGGAATGTTTAAATGCAATAAATTTTATCTTATCATATCTTTAAAATAAACCTCAGCATAAGCACAGCATGTCCTGCTACCCCCCCCCCCCCCCCACCCCCCACCTCCATACTTATGAACTGATAACTGCCCTCATTTCACTGGTACATGTATCAGAAGAAATATTGAAAAAATAAAAACTCTTTCGTGTATCAAAAGACATTTAATAAAATCAGGTTGTCGGATTTAGCTGAGTCGGTGTTTGCTTGACGTGCTTGTGTCACAGGATCGAACCATCTCGATGGATCAATTCACTGACTGGGTTTACCGGCCTCGGTGGCGTCGTGGCAGGCCATCGGTCTACAGGCTGATAGGTACTGGGTTCGGATCCCAGTTGAGGCATGGGATTTTTAATCCAGATACTGACTCCAAACCCTGAGTGAGTGCTCCGCAAGGCTCAATGGGTAGGTGTAAACCACTTGCACCGACCAGTGATCCATAACTGGTTCAACAAAGGCCATGGTTTGTGCTACATTGCCTGTGGGAATCGCAAATAAAAGATTCCTTGCTGCTAATCGGAAGAGTAGCCCATGTAGTGGCAACAGCAGGTTTTCTCTCAAAATCTATGTGGTCCTTAACCATATGTCTGACGCCATATAACCGTAAATAAAATGTGTTGAGTGCGTCGTTAAATAAAACATTTCTTTCTTTCTTTCTTTCTGACTAGGTTTTTTTCTTGTTTCAACCAGTGCACCATGCACAACCCTATCTGTGGGAAAGTGCATATAAAAGATCCTTTGCTGCATTAGGAAAAATGTAGCAGGTTTACTCTGATGACTACGTGTCAGATTTACCAAATGTTTGACATCCAATAGCCGATGATTAATTAATCAATGTACTCATGGTGTCGTTAAACAAAACAAACTTCTTTTTTTTAATATAAAATCACCAAAACCATTGAAACACATTGTGAGCTTATGGGCTTTTTTTTTCATTCGCATACATATAAGTTCACAATAGCTACCAAATAAATTCATTCAAATTGTCATTATGTTTGTATGTCTCTTGCGCAAACCAACAGTGCATCAAGCGAGCACTTTACCACTTGGCTAGGTCTTGCCCAAAAGGCTATAATAATATCGATTTATAACTTGTTTATAATTTTTTCCTTTGTTTTTTTTATGCAACTTGATGTAGTGCACATCACATGAAGTACAGTTTAATATCCTGGGATGTTTCACAAAGTGATCTTAGTGCTATGATCACTTTAAGTGTATACGGTAGTTATGCACTTAAATTGATCTTAACGTCATGATTGCTTCGTAAAATGGAGCCTTGTTCACTGGACATAAATCAATATGTGACTGAACTTATCGTCATATTGCTGAGTTGTACCTTCTCTGCTAACTTTAACCGGCCTCAGTGGTGTCTTGGTTAGCTAGCCATCAGACATAAAGCTGGTAGGTACAGGGTTCGCAGCCTGGTACTGGCTCCCACCCAGAGCAAGTTTTAATGACTTAATGGTAAGGCCACTACACCCTCTTCTCTCTCACTAACCACCAACAATTAACAACTAACCCACTGTCGTGGACAGACAGTCCAGATAGCTGAGGTGTGTGCCAAGGACAGCATGTTTGAACCTTAATTGGATATAAGCACAAAAATAAGTTGAAATGAATGAAATGCCAACTCTAAAATCAGGAAATCAGTGTATATTTTGGATATGGACTCTTCATATATTCAAAGGCATGCATGGTTGCTCTTTTCAGCTCCCAGGGCAAGACTTTGATCAGTGGTACAGCGCTCGCCTGATGCACGATCGATCTAGGATCAATTCCCATCGGTGGACCCATTGGGCTATTTCTCGTTCCTGCCAGTGTTCCACAACTGGTGCAACAAAGGCTGTGGTATGTACTATCCTGTCTGTGGGATGGTGCATATAAAAGATCTCTTGCTGCTAACTGAAAAGAGTAACCCATGAAGTGGCCACAGCGGGTTTCCTCTATCAATACCTATGTGTGGCCCTTAACCATATGTCTGACACCATATAACCGTAAATAAAATGTATTGAGTGCGTTTTTAAATAAAACATTTCCTTCCTTCTTCAGCTCCCCACCACCACAGAATTTTTTTAAATCTTCCCGATGCCAATGTATATATTCCCACTGCTAAACGAAGGGTCAGGTTACTCCAAAACAATATTTGTTTTAAACGATGGTCTCATCTGAACGCACCTGAAAACATACAGGCTACATGGAAGTCTGCATTATAATCTCACAAGTCGAAATGTTCCATTCTTAGGGCAATTAACTTCCAACACGTTTTTCTGGAATTTGACCTTCCCAATCCGACCATCCCACGAAACAAAGAACACACGTCCAAAGACATCACTCCGGGCAAGAAATGCCACAGGTATAACACGGTGTGGAAGAAAAATCAGGAATTAAGAATTAGTGGAATAGGATTATGCAAAGACAAACTTATTTATGATAGAATTAGTGTAGGAAGTGTCTGAAACCAACTTAAGTCCACGAGATTGCCTCCTAGCATCAAGCATTTTGTTATTAGCTTGACAGCCGCATTTCCCATCAATATTAATAAATAGAATTAAGCTTAGGCCGAAAGAAAAAGAAATCATTTTCACCTCCAGTGTATCGCGTGTATCGATCAGTTTTATGGCATACGGTTAACAGTACAAATGTACCCTTTGCGGACAAGTGTGGGATCTAGTTCAGTGGTTAGAGTGCTCGCCTGAGGTGCTACTGGGTCGTATGGTCAAACCCTTTCAGTGGACCCATTGAGGATTGGTTCCCTCAACCCAAATCAGGCCAGTATCATAACGATATCTAGAGGGGCCACAACTTCTACACAGGTGTAGAAAGGTGCCAAAAAGTGGGAGGGGGGCACACACACACTTAGCTATATAAGTACATATGTATAAATATATAAAAACCACCGCCCCCGCTTCCTACGCCAGTGTTCTAGTGTGGAGGCCAAAGTCTCTAGTAAGAGTGGGGGGGGAGCACAATCTACATTTTTATCTTTATTTATATAAAGTTGGACAAAGCAATTTATATTTTTGTCCTCAAGTGGGGGGCACACACTCCTATACCTCCCTCCCCTCCTCCCCCTACCAGTTCCTAAAGGCCTGCAAATAATGCCCTACAATTGGTAATATTTCACATCCATTTATCAATTTTATTACCCTGCAAAAAAAAAAAAAAAAAAATACAAACAGGAAAATACGACCATCCAATGCAATGATGATGATGAAAAATAAATTACCTTGATTGGCCACAAGGGAGTTGATGAAGTACTACAACAGGAGAGTTATAAAAATAACACGGAGAGTCAAGGTTACTAAGAACTTTGCACCAGCATCAAACACATACACAGATGGTATCTATACATGCTCGTACCAGTGTCTGTTTGCCAATCTACTACAGCAGCGGGACAGATGGTAATCGAGCATGCTGGTTGTCAGGTGTGTGTACATATTAGAGCAGTTCCAGAACTTGGTTTGGGAGGGGGGGGGGGGGGGTGGCAGGGAGGGTAGCATACTATTCAAACATGTTGATTATCAGGTGTGTGTACATTTTAGAGCTGTTCCATGACTTGGTTTGGGGGGGGGGGGGGTAGGCAGGGATGGTAGAATACTAATCAAGCATGCTGATTATCAGGTGTGTGTACATTTTACAGCAGTTCCAGACTTGGGGGGGGGGGGGGGGGGGGATCAAGCATGCTGATTATCAGGTGTGTGTACATTTACAGCAGTTCCATGACTTGGTTTGGGGGGTGGGGGGGTAGGCTGGGATGGTAGAATACTAATCAAGCATGCTGATTATCAGGTGTGTGTACATTTTACAGCTGTTCCATGACTTGGTTTGGGGGGGGGGGGGGGGTAGGCAGGGATGGTAGAATACTAATCAAGAATGCTGATTATCAGGTGTGTGTACATTTTACAGCTGTTCCATGACTTGGTTGGGGGGGGGGGGGGGTGGCAGGGATGGTAGAATACTAATCAAGCATGCTGATTATTGTGTGTTTTTAGAGCTGTTCCATGACTTGGTTTGGGGGGGGGGGGTGGGTGGCAGGGATGGTAGAATACTAATTGCTGATTATCAGGTGTGTGTACATTTTAGAGCTGTTCCATGACTTGGTTTGGGGGGGGGGGGTAGGCAGGGATGGTAGAATACTAATCAAGCATGTTGACTGCCAGGTGTGTGTACATATTACAGCAGTTCCAGAACTTGGGTTTTCATTTTTTTTTTTTTTTTTGGGGGGGGGGGGGGGGGGGGGGGGGGGGGTAGGCAGGTATGGTAGAATACTAATCAAGCATGTTGATTATTAGGTGTGTGTACATTTTACAGCTGTTCCAGAACTTGGGTTGGGGGTGGTGGTGGTGAGAGTAGGAAGTTAATGGAGGATGAATCGTTACCATTGTGTATACCCGGTATACATTTTATTTTTATCTTTTACAAATTATGGGGGTGGGTGGGGGTGGGTGGGTGGGGTAGGGGCGAGCTGGAGAGGGAAGAAGGTCAATGGGTATGCCTGTTGTCAGGTGTCAACATTTTGGAGCAGTTTAAAAAATTAACTGGTAAGCAGTCAATCAGTTATGTGTACAGAACAAATATCTAACATGTTTTTGATTATCCTAGAGCTTGCAGAAACTAATATAATAAATACACATATTTTATTCTTAAAAAATCCATCACCAACAAACATATAATAAAGGTAACTAGAGAGAATTAACTGTTAGACGAAACACCTGGCACAACCTGTTTTTGTACAATCATACCAGACACAAAGAGTACAAATAGAGAATTAACTGGTAGACGAAACACCTGGCACAACCTGTTTTTGTACAATCATACCAGACACAAAGAGTACAAATAGAGAATTAACTGTTAGATGTAATATATACTACTAGAAACAAGTTAAGTGTCAAGAGATTTTTTTTTTTAAAAACTGTCCAAAGTTTGTTGCAGTTAAGATGGGTGTTGTCAAACAGACGTTTTAATGACTAAAATTGCATTATTAAATATATTTTTACTGCATAAAATGTCAATGGCTGTATATTAAATGTGTTTCCGATTGTTCTAGCCTTTATTCTAGGTCAAATTTCGTTTTTTATTCCCTAATATTTATATTTCCATACGTATGAAATTACTGGGAGACCAAAATGTTTATTTTGTTTAACGACACCATTAGAGCACATTGATTTATTAACCATCGGCTATTGGATGTCAAACATTTGGTAATTTTTACATAGTCTTGGAGAGAAAACCCACTACATTTTATTTCATTAGTAGCAAGGGATTCTTTATGTGCACCATCCCACAGACAGGATAACACATACCACAGCCTTTGATATACCAGTCATGGTGTACTGGCTTGAACGAGAAATAGCCCAATGGGCCCAGCGATGGGGATCGATCCCAAACCGGCCACACATCAATTTTAAGCGAGCTCTTTACCACTGGGCTACCTCCCAGCAGTATTGGGAGACTAAATCCAGTTTGGGCTACTAATAAATACTAGGACAACAAGAAGCACATTAAAAATACAGACCCTGATATTCTAAACAAGAAACAATATTCAGTCAAAATATTTTATATGTCGGAAACCATCATAACAATGGCAACAACCACAGGAAAAACCACAAGTGCTTCATTTAACTCAACTATGGTTATATGACATCACACATATGGCTAACAATAACAGAGATATTTACAGAAAAAACCTGCTGGGCTACTCTTTTTAATCAATTAGCAGCAAGGGATCATTTATATGGACTATCCCAGACAGGACAGCACGTATGATGACCGTTGATATACCAGTTGTGGGGCACTGGTTGGTACGGGGGAAAACCCAGTCGGGAGAATGGGTCCACTGAGGTTTGATCCCACGATGCAAGTATTCATGTGATTGCTCACCTAGCTCCATGTCAGGACAGTACATACCATAAACATTTCGACACCAGTCATGAAGCACTGGCTGAAACCCGAAATAGCCGAATTGGCCCACTGACACTAGCTATCCCACAGACAGGACAGTACATACCACAAACCTTTTGACACCAGCCACGAAGCATTGGTTGAGACCCGAAATAGCCCAATAGGTCCACTGATGAGGATCGATCCTATATACCGACAATGCATACATCAGGTGAGCGCTTTACCACAGGGCTACATTCTTCCCTTTTAATCAATTAGCAGCAAGTGATCTTTTTTTAATATGCACTAGCTGTCCCAGACAGGACAGTACATACCACAAACCTTTTTACACCTGCCATGAAGCACTGGTTGAGACCCAAAATAGCCCAATGGGTCCACTGACGGGGATCGATCCTATATACCAACAGTGCATACATCAGATGAGCACTTTAGCACAGGGCTACATTTCTTCCCTTTTAAACACTGGATTTATCTCACGAAAAACATCTGACCCGTAAATAAACCAGCCTCGGTGGCATCATGGTTAGGCCATCGGTCTACAAGCTGGTAGGTACTGGGTTCGGATCCCAGTCGAGGCATGGGATTTTTAGTCCAGATACCGACTCCAAACCCTGAGTGAGTGCTCCGCAAGGCTCAATGGGTAGGTGTAAAACCACTTGCACCAACCAGTGATCCATAACTGGTTCAACAAAGGCCATGGTTTGTGTTATCCTGCCTGTGGGAAGCGCAAATAAAAGATCCTTTGCTGCTAATCAGAAAGAGTAGCCCATGTAGTGGCGACAGTGGGTTTCCTCTCAAAATATGTGTGGTCCTTAACCATATGTCTGACGCCATATAACAGTAAATAAAATGTGTTCAGTGCATCGTTAAATAAAACATTTCTTTCTTTCTGACCTGTAACTTGTTTTGAGTAGTATATATAAAGTGCATTGAGATGTGTACGCATAATAATATTAACCATTATGTTGGTGACAAAGCGCTGCTATTGGGAATGCAACACATGTTTACAAGAATAAATGTATTTGTTCATGCTAAAATTGGAACCAGTGGTAGAAGGTGTAAACAAATACTACATACCCATGTATATAATTAAAAAACAAACGAAGAACATGTACAGTAAAACCCCACCTAATGACCACCCAGTTTCTAAGACCACCCTACTATAAAGACCAATATTTTAAAGATCGTAATATTTTATTATGTTATAGTAAAGCTACCCCAGTATTAAGACCACCCCACTATTATGCATTACAACCAGTAAAGTTAGACCCAAATGGTAAATTTCAGTGCATTTAGACTCCACAAATGCAACCACAGCATTTACTTGTCACATCACATAGGCAACAAATAACATGGTAAAATCTTGCCTAGTTGTCCACGCTATGGTGTTAAAGTTAATTGCAGGTATATGTGTTGCTCAAACTAGCAATTAAATCATCTTACATTTATTTTGTTCGAAAGACAAAGGTGTTACTTTTGAACTAGGAAGTCATAATTAATTTCTGGAAGGTAGGGCGCACAGTCATTTTATTGTATAACTTGCACACAATAATGTTGAAAAGTAACAGTTACACAGAGTAACATGTATTTTTATGAAAGCAAATGACATACATGTACTAGTACCATCCTAGTACTTTATTTTTCATAAAAACGGACAAAAATGCAACTATTAGCTGCAATCAGTCAAATGAGACAGAATTGACATGTTTGTATTGCCTCTCTCTCTCTCTCTCTCTCTCTGTCTCTCTCTCTCTCTGTGTGTGTGTGTCTTTCTCTCTTTCAATCTCTCTCTCTCTGTATGTGTGTGTCTCTCTCTGTGTGTCTTTCTCTCTCTCAATCTCTCTCTCTCTGTGTCTCTCTTTCTGTGTCTCTGTCTCTCTCTCTTCTGTGTCTCTCTCTCTCTCTCTCTCTCTCTCTCTCTCTCTGTGTGTCTCTCTGTGTCTTTCTCTCTCTCAATCCCTCTCTCTCTCTCTCTCTCTGTGTCTCTCTCTGTGTGTGTGTCTCTTTGTCTCTTTCTCTCTGTGTGTGTCTCTTCTCTCTGTGTGTCTCTCTCTCTCTCTCTCTCTCTCTCTCTCTCTCTCTCTCTCTCTCTCTCTCTCTCTCTGTAACTGTCTCTCTCTCTCTCTCTCCCTGTCTCTGTCTCTGTCTACATGTATATCATGTACTTTTAAATAAATTATTCTAATGGTTACAGTCCCTTTAAAAGTTCATTAATATGGTCAACACAGGGCAATTGTATTGGACAATATTTCAGTCAGAGATGCAATATATCAAAGAACATCCATCCTCTGGAAATCGTTTTGTAAAACTTTATGGACAACACATGGCCTCATTATTTTGTAAAATTTGCTGAAAGACTTGACTATACCTTTCACTACATGATAACAGCCATCTTCGTAACAGGTGTGCAGACTTACTGCAACTATGAATCTTCTTTCACAGAGATACACAACAGCATGCAAGAATCATTGATACGGCAATTGCAGGAAAAACATTATTTTGTTTTCTTTTCTATTGCATTCCAGTTCCAGGCCCATGCTTACAAAAGTTTAGAATTTACATTAAAATCTTTGATGATATCACGTGCATGCAATTTGTGTGGCATATACTGCCATGACATTAAAGTCTAAAAACTTTATTAAAGACTTGAGCCAAGACTTTTAAACATTTTATAAGCATGGGGTAAGATTCCCTTGATTCAAAATATCCACAGTTAAAGTTTGTTTTATTTAATGATACCACTGGAGCACTTTGATTCATTAATCATTAGCTATTGGATGTCAAGCATTTGGTAATTAATTTTGACATATAGTCTTAGAGAGGAAACATGCTACATTTTTCCATTAGTAGCAATCCAGAAATGGGACCTGGGACGGACATGCTCAAAACATTAGTGGTATATGAGCATGTTAAAATTAGCCGCTCCACTCCATTAGTAGCAAGGGATCTTTTATATACACCATCCCACTGACAAGATAGCATATACCATGGCCTTTAATATACCAATTGTGGTGCCTTGGCTGGAACGAAAAATCGCCCAATGAGCCCACTGACTAGGATCGATCCTATACTGACCACACATCAGGCAAACATTTTACCATTCGGCTATATCCTGGCCCTTGAAAATATGTATGCAACTCTGTACAGACTATGTTTAATAATAGCAGGGTATAAACATAACAATATCTTATCTAATTATAAAATATGTATGCAACTCTGTACAGACTACGTTTAATAATAGCAGGGTATAAACATAACAATATCTGATCTAATTATGAAATATGTATGCAACTCTGTACAGACTATGTTTAATAATAGCAGGGTATAAACATAACAATATCTTATCTAATTATGAAATATGTATGCAACTCTGTACAGACTATGTTTAATAATAGCAGGGTATAAACATAACAATATTTTATCTAATTAAAAAATATGTATGCAACTCTGTACAGACTATGTTTAATAATAGAAGGGTATAAACATAACAACATCTTATCTAATTATGAAATAGGTTTGCAACTCTGTACAGACAATGTTTAATAATAGCAGGGTATAAACATAACAATATCTTATCTAATTATGAAATATGTTTTGATAGTCATTAACAGAATGTGATAGGTGAAGTTTGAGAAAACCAGGAATGGTGACCTATATAATTACATGTAACTATACAGAGGGAATGAATGAATGAATGAATGTTTATGAGACAGACAGACAGACAGTCAAAGAGACAGCACATAAAAGAAAAGAAAAAAGATCTTTGAAAAATTTCCAGTAATCTTGAAAAGTATAGGAGAGTTATAATTGTTAGTTTTCAAAGAAGAACAAAGGTAAAGTTAGATATGTTTAATGATACAACTAAAGCACATTGATTAATTAATCATCGGCTGTTGGGTATTAAATATTTGGTACTTCTGACAGGTAGTCTTTAGAAGAAACCCGCTACAATTTTCCATTAGCAACAAGGGACATATTTTATATGCATTTTCCCATAGATGAGGAAATATCCAATGGGTGTGCAAAGGTTTGACCTTATATCCATAGCAACTCAAACATGCACTCTACCAACTGAAGTAAATTCCTCCCCATCATTTGATTTCCACTTATTTTCGTGCTTATATCCAATTAAGGTTCAAACACGCTGTCCTGGGCACACACCTAAGCTATCTGAGCTGTCTGTCCAGGACAGTGGGTTAGTTGTTAGTGAAAAAGAAGAGGGTGTAGTGGTCTTACACATATCCATTGAGTTATTAAAACTTGCTCTGGGTGGGAGCAGGTACCGGGCTGCAAACCCAGTACCTACCAGCCTTATGTCTGATAACTTAACAATGACACCACCAAGGCTGGGTGTTTTTTTTAATTAGCAGCAAGGGATCTTTTATATTCACTTTCCAACAGGCTTTCCCATCAAAGAACACGAACAGCTAAGAACAGCATTTGGGTATAGCACTAAAATCAGAGATTTTGGAAAAACCTACAGGCTTTCATCTCTGTGTTACCATCCAGCCAGTGCACCATGACTGGTATATCAAAGGCTGTGGTATGTAGTACCCTGTCTGTGGGATGGTGCATATAAAAGACTCCATACTGCTAATCGAAAAGAGTAGCCCATGAAGTGGGGACAGCAGGTTTCCTCTCAATATATGTGTGGTCCTTAACCATACATCTGACGCCCTATAATCATAAATAAAATGTGTTGAGTGTGTTGTTAAATAAAACATTTCAACTTTCTTTCTCTGTTACCATGTATAAATCCATAAGTTAGATTGTTATATATTATCCCTGCAATATGAAATGGGTCACATTGACCTAATTAACTAGATATTCCATCTGCTAGATTGCTACATTATCCCTGCAATTTATAAAATCCAGGTAGGTCACATTGACCTAAGTAACTAAATATTCTATCTGCCAGATTGCTACATTATCCCTGCAATAAGAAATTGATGTAGGTCACATTGACCTAATTAACTAGATATTCCATCTGCCAGATTGCTACATTATCCCTGCAATAAGAAAAATAAGTAGATCACATTGACCTAATTAAATAGATATTCCATAGATCTGTCAGATGGTTTTATTATGCATGCTATATGATATCTGTTGTATATGCGATGACCTAATTACCCGGTTAATTATCCCCTGCACACTATCATTATCCCTGGAGTGTGAAATGAGTAATGGTCTAGGCACATGTATACATGCATGCTACATCTGACAGGTGTTTTCACAATCACTTTAATTTCCATTTCAAGAAGCTATAATGCACGTTTTGAAAGCACTGTAACATGAGCGTATGGGTATCAATGGTTTGCCAGTAATTAATATAATTGTATATGATAACTCAATGCAAATTGGTGTAATATACTACTCAAAAGAATTTAAGGGTCAAAAATGTATAACCAAATAAGTTTCAGAGTGTATTAGATTGATGATGTAAACTACACCAAATTTTTTATTTATTGTTCCATATTTACAAAAAACCACAAATAAACGTCACTGTATACAAGAAAGTCACATGACATGCTGTCAAAGTTGAAGGTTGTCAAACATGGATTTTACACATTAGAACATTCGTTTAATAGTGTGTGCAGGGGTGGGGAAAAGCCCTTTTTTCCCGGTCTGGGACCAATTCTCGATCTCTGAGACCGAAATTATTTTTCAAAAACGTGCGTTTGCCGGTCCCACTTTTGTCATTCTTGTCGGTCCGAAGCACTTGTCCGTTTCTATTATAGGAACAAATTCCTATCCGCCAATTGGATCAGCCTGCCCAGACATTGGCATCTTGTGCATGATTTAAAATAATAACAAATAAATAAATAGTGGTCAAAATTGACTGGTGTTTCTGACGTCTGTGATTATAAAGTCTGCCATAAGTCCGAGCTACAATCAATCTACTGCCACTAGGCTAGACATTTGTCAAAGCCGCTGTGCTGGTCACCAGATAAAACAGACGTTAACAATAGCACCATTCTTGGTGAGAAGGCTACCAAGGTATTACACTCCAATTAAAACAAAGGACCCAGAGTTTGCAACTGGTCACAATCAACACGTTAACGCCTGTGTACGGAGCTCTGTCGGGTCGAGTGTCAGAGTCCGAGGCAACAGGCTTTTGTGAAATACAAACTGCTTGAAATAGCATAAAATATACTGAAATAATCTATAAATGTGTTTCTTGTTGACTGTTCAATGTAGTGTATCAAATAATTATAAAGGACTTTAAAATAAAAAAAAAGGTTTACACCTCTTTTTAAAAAAAAAGTGGGAGTGAGTTGGAATAGCTAAACCAGCTATCTTTAGAGCCAGGAGAGGTCAAATGTCATCCAATCGGCGATAACGTTATTAATTGCTTTGTCTAAACGTGTGCCAGCTCAAGTTGACAAACGCTCCAATGGTGTTATTGTTTATTAATTTTCAGGACTACTGAATACTGGTACTTTTTATACATATATGGGAGTTAAAATGCATAATTTTTATTCCTTTTTTATATTATTTATTCCATTATGTAAAATAAATATAAAAAAAAGTTTTTTGCTGATGGGATCAAACATTTTGTTTTTCTTTTATGTTTTGATGTTTATCATTTCGCGTTCATGATTCAAGATAAAAATATACAAATGCCACTATGATTTTGTTTTTAGAACACTATTTGGCAAATATCACCTTTTAAATGATTTTACTATTTTTATTTGTATTCCTTTCTTCTTATCCCTCTACCCCCTCCACCCCGGTAGTGATGACATCAACGTGGGACCGATTGACAATTTTATTTTTCCCCACACCTGAGTGTGTGAATCCACCCCTGGCGCGAATACACTCGACACATCGTTGCCTCATGCTGTTGATCAGACGTCTGAAGAACTCTTGGGGAATGGCCTGCCACTCTGCCATAAGAAGTTGACCCAGATCATGAAGGTTGGCTGGAGGGGCATGGTTATCCCGAACTCTCCTGCCTAATTCGTCCCAGGCGTGCTCTATTGGGGCCAAGTCAGGCGAATATGCTGGCCAATCCATCCTGGCGATACCTTGTTGTCTGAGAAAGTCCGTTACCACCCTGGCGCGGTGGGGTCTGGCATTGTCATCCTGCAGAACTGCCCCGCCACCAATCTGCTGAAGGCCTGGGAGAACCAACGGCCGGATAATCTCATTCAGATAGCGGATTCCATTCAGATTGCCATCCACCACATAGAGGGGGGTCCTGTGGTGGATAGAGATGCCGCCCACACCATGACGCCGCCACCACCGAACCGGTGACGTTGTCTAACGTTAACGTCAGCGAAGCGCTCCCCAGGACGTCTGTAGACACGAACCCGACCGTCGTTGAACTGGAGACTAAACCTGGACTCATCAGTGAACATCACTCGACCCCACTATACACGTTGCCACCGCAGATGAAGCGTGCACCAGTGACGTCTGGCCGTTCTGTGACGTGGTAGGAGTGGTGGCGACGGCAGCATAGATTATTGGCTCTCAGACGATTGCGTATGGTTTGATCAGACACTCGAGTTCCAGTCGCAGTCCGCAGATTGTCACGTAATCGGCGTGCAGTGGTTGTGCGTTGACGTAGAGCCATATTGGTGATGTAGCGGTCCTCTCTATTTGTAGTGCTTCGGGGTCTTCCCGAACGTGGACGATTTCGAACAGAATTCGTTGCTTGGTACCGTTGCCACAGTCGGCCAACGACACTCTGACTGACACCAAGTCTCAGAGCAACATTTCTTTGCGTATTGCCATCCTGAAGCCAAGCAATAGCCCTTCCTCGATCTTCGATAGTCAGTTGAAGTCGTACCATTGTCGAATTTGGAGTGTGCACCGTACACGAACGCAAGCTCCAGTTATACGGAAATTCAGCATTGGGAACATGGAATACACGTGCAAAGCGTGCAAATGAAGCGCTTTGTGAAAAAGCAAGTTATGGGCACTTAGCAGACCTTTCGCTTTCACCCTAATTTACGTGCAAATGTAAGCATGTTTTCGCCATTAGAACTAGTCGACAGTGTCAATGACAGTGGATTTTAATTCATTTATGTGTTGCTTAGACCCACTTTCGTCAAAATGGAACAATACCATGCGTGACATTATGGTCTAGCTAATATAATTGACATTCAGAAAATAATGTCGAAAATATCGTCTGACCCTTAAATTCTTTTGAGTAGTATATATTTGTAATGATATTCAAACCTCCCACAGAGATTGGGATTATTTTTGTACAATATATATATATATATATATATATATACATACACATATCTGTCTGTCTGTCTGTGTCTTTGACTGTCTGTTTCTGTTGGTCTGACTCATCTCTTCATTCAACTGCCATATGCCTATACACTCACTGACCCAGCCATTCTTAAAGATATACATTTGTGTATACTCAACAAAATTAATTAAGGACTAGATATTTTGGCATTTTTCTTTGAAAATGCCTACCGTATAGTTTGACATCCAATAAATAGCCCATGTATTTTTCTGCGGGGTGTCGTTAAACATTCATTCATACATTGAATATGGTTTCAAAAAACATATAGCTTCTTCCATTATAAGGCATCCTTTTCTTTTCTTTCTCACAGGACAGCACATACCACAGCATTTGATCACTCATACCTGGAGACTATTGGATATATAGGACAGGATGCTACACAGTAAGACCACAAAGGAAGGATCAAAGTACAATGTTACAAAATGTCACTAACTTTCCTTTCCTTTCTTTTCCCCAAACAGGACAGCACATACCACAACATTTGATAACTCACACCTGCAGACCACAGGCTACATGGTTCAGGACACTGCATAGTGGGACCACCAAGGGAGGATCCACATAGTGTGATGTCTTGAACAAACATTCCTTTCCTTTCTTTTTCCAAACAAGACAGCACATATCACAGTAGTTGATAACTTACACCTGCAGACCACTGACTACATGGTTCAGGACATTGCCTGGTAGGACCACCAAGGGAGGATCCACATACTGAGATGTCGTTAATAAGCATTCCTTTCCTGTTCTTTCCCAGACAGGACAGCACATACCACAGCATTTGATAACTCACACCTGAAGATCACTGACTACATGGTTCAGGACACAACCTGGTGAGACCACCAAGGGAAGATCCACATACTGAGATGTCGTTAATAAGCATTCCTTTCTTCTAACAAACCCAATGGTTAGTGATACCGGTAGTGATGTGCTTGTATTCCCACCGACTCAGACATTAAATCATGTGGAAGGATTTTTGCCTATCTCTGTGAAGAATTCTGTCTAATTCTGGCCTGGCCTGATATGCTATTGTGAATGTTTATTGAATGAGACAGAAGTGTAAAAGGAGCACGTGTTTGCCAGTTACCTCCCTTTTCCTGCGCTTTCAGATAGCATCTGCCGCGCTTGTTGGTAAGATTAACGTGTCTACACAGACATGACTTGGTGTTCAATGGTACTGGCTTCCTGATACAATCAGTACCAGGGACAACGGTAAACATACCATCGCTTGTACTGGCAGTGTATTTATACGCTACAGAACACGTGCTTGTAAAACTTTTAACGTAGCCAGGTGGTAAAATGCTCACCTGGTGCAAGGTCATTCTGGGCTTTGTACCCATCGGTAACCCACTGGGCTATTTCTCATTCCAGCCAGTGCACCACGACTGGCTCTATCAAAGGCCATAGTATGTGCTATCCTGTCTGTGGAATTGTGCATACCGTATATCGCTGTGTATTAGCCGACTTTTTGATACAAAATTTATCAAGTCAAAGGATGGGGTCGGCTTATCTAAGGAGTCAACATTTTATTGGAAATGTAAAGTTAGAATAGTGACGTCACGGCTTGACACGATCTATTGTCATTATTGTGCTCTGCATTTCCGCTTTCATAAAGGTTCAATATTGCATTTTAACACAAGCTATTACAAATAAAAGATATTAAAATTGTATATATATGTTCATCTTTAATAAATGTTGGTGTTTAAAAGTTATTTAGTAATATTTATCTGTTTAAACAACAATAAATGGTGACCGATCAAAACAATTTCGGAAAACTTCGCAGGTCACGTGTCATTACAAAACTGCTTACTAAACCGGTGAACACGTTAATTGTTCCAGCTTCATTTGTTTTGTTTGTCGGCTTGGGATTTATCGACACGGGTGGTTGGGTATGGTAGGGTATAGCCGACTACATGTAGTAATGAAAAGACCGATTAGCACAATCAACAATGCAAACAGTCACTGTGTTTTTAACGTGTGGCTGCAATCAAGAATGTTTAGGTATATTTCGCTATCTTGGTACTTATATTTTACGAGAAATAAATTAACCGGACACCGTTTCTATAAACAGAAATCGGCTACTGCTTCCGGATAAGTTTGCTGTGACAAATGACGTTTGAAAGCAGATGTACTTTGTCATTTTGTAGACCACACAGACATCTGACTTGGTTAGTTTTATATAGGGGGGTCGGCTTATATACAAGGTCTATAATTTTAAAGCCGATTTGGAGGGTGAAACTAGGGGGTCGGCTAATGCATGGAGTCGGCTAATACACAGCGATATACGGTATAAAAGATCCCTTGCTACTAATGGAAAAATGTAGTGGATTTCCTTAGACTAAATGTCAGAATTACCAAATGTTTGATATCCAATGGCCGATGATTAATAAATCAATTATGCTCTAGTAGTGTTGTTATACAAAACAAACTTTAACTTTATATGCTACAGACCACATGCTTATAAAACTTTACGGTCTAGACTCATCTTTACTAACATCGTCAGACTTAAATGTCATGGCAATTATAATGCCTACAATTGCACACACGTGACATCATTAAAGGTTTTAGTCTAGACTAACATTTTATATGCAAAGACCCAGAAAATGAAAGAAAAAAGGAAGGAAATGTTTTATTTAACGACACACTTAACACATTTTATTTACAGTTATATGGCTTCAGACATGTGGTTAAGGACGAGAGAGGAAACCTGCTGTCACCACTTCATGGGCTATTCTTTTCAATTAGCAGCAGGGGATCTTTTATATGCACCATCTCATAGACAGGATAGTACATACCACGGCCTTTGTTAAACCAGTTGTGGAGCACTGGCTGGAACGAAAAATAGCCCAATGGGCCCACCGACGGGAATCGGTCCTAGATCGATTGTGCATCAGACGAGCGCTCTACCACTGAGCTATGTCCCGCCAGAAAATGAAAGGATTGTTTATTTAACAATACCTCGGAACACTTTAATCTATAGCTGTTTTGTGTCTAATAACTTAACACACTAAGTGGACCTTGCCGTACTTCCCACTCCTTCCATATACCTTAGTAAACCGTGATGATTAATTATTATTAATTATAAATTTAAAATATATAGTTGAATTTATGGTAAGCCAAAGTTTCATTTTGTATAAACCCGCCATTGGGCAATTAGATCTGGTTCAAAATTTGTCTTAATAGTCCGATTAAAATATTTTTAAATTAGTGAGCAGTCTAAATTGCGTACAAATTTAAACAAATAAAAATAAAACATTTGGATATACGCAAACAAATTTAGTTTTTGGCTATTAATTTTACAAAATATGTATCCATTAATTAAAAAAATTAAAAATTTCAGTTGCTTTCTTTTACCCCTAACCCCTTTTCTCATTTGGGACACATTTTCTGGCAGAAGTCAGTCTGTGCCCTCAGTGAGCGTGTTTGAACATTAATTTGATTAAACATGTTAAATTCCGACATTTGATCTGACAGTCTTATGTGGGCATACATACATACACACACACACACACACACACACACACACACACACACACACACACACACACACATACATACATACAATATATAGATATTCATACATCAATACATACATACAACTTAACACACGTTTACTCTGATGGTTGGTCTAGAGACAGAAATGTGCTAATGCCACTTTGGCAAGGGATCTTTAACATGCATTTTTCCCACAGACAGGACAGGACATACCACAGCCTTTGATGAGTCTAGTTGGAATGGAAGAATATTAATGAGTTCATAGAGGTCCATCATCAAGACCATATATTTATCCATAGGTCCATATAGTGGGTATGTCATGTTTTCTCCTTAGGTCATGGCATACATAATGGTCTACATGTCTGCCTCCATTTTCACTATAGGGGAGTTCCCTATGGTGAAAATGGAGGCTGGGACTGTTAAAACTTCAGAACGATGACCATAAACCTATTTTCCTAAAAACATACATCCACTACTTTATTGACTACACCGGCCTCGGTGGCGTCGTGGCAGGCCATCGGTCTACAGGCTGGTAGGTACTGGGTTCGGATCCCAGTCGAGGCATGGGATTTGTAATCCAGATCCCGACTCCAAACCCTGAGTGAGTGCTCCGCAAGGCTCAATGGGTAGGTGTAAACCACTTACACCGACCAGTGATCCATAACTGGTTCAACAAAGGCCATGGTTTGTGCTATCCTGACTGTGGGAAGCGCAAATAAAAGATCCCTTGCTGCCTGTCGTAAAAAGAGTAGCCTATGTGGCGACAGCGGGTTTCCTCTAAAAACAGTGTCAAAATGACCATATGTTTGACGTCCAATAGCCGATCATAAGATAAAAAATCAATGTGCTCTAGTGGTGTCGTTAAATAAAACAAACTTTACTTTTATTGACTACAGATCACTGATTAACCCATTAAAACTACAGCACCTTTTGTCCAAACCCCTTTCTGTCCTGGAGAGGCAGTCCAGGCTGCTGGACTGTGTTCCCAGGACAGCATGCTTGAACCTGAATTGGATATAGGCCTGTTAAATTCTACAAAAGAAAGAACGGACGAAAAGGCATATATATCCAGTCTCATTTAAGCCATAAGACTTAAGGTTGGTATATACTGAGTTCTACCCAAAGCAAATTTAATGACTAAGTTGGGAAGGTGTAAGGCCACTATACCAACTTCTTTCTCACCAATAACTAACAAACTAACCATAAACCCACTGTCCTAGGCAGACAGTCCAGATAGCAGAGGTGTATGTGTGTCCAGGACAGTGTACGTGAACCTTAATGGGATAAAATCATGTCAAATACTGCCAAAAAGAGAAAGTGGAATCAAGCAGAAATGAAGGAAGAAAGAAATATCATTTTATTTAAAAACATCTTTTAGTTACGGTTATCTGGCATTGGACATATGGTTAAAGGCATATTGTCACAGACCACTGACCTATTTAATGGTTTAACAAAGTAGTACCTGAACAAAAATTATTTGATTTGTCCCTAAATGTACTTTATTCAACCATCTTCATAACCACCATACTGCATTTATTAATGATATTTTGTAAAAATAATTGAATTATGGCAATGGTCCGTAATTCAAAAACTAAAATTGCCGAGAGGGATGACATGGATTTCACTCCATCATGGTTCAGTTAAGATGATGCGATAGCTAGATTTGGTTTCCAACAATTAATGTCATTTTTATTTATTATCAATTTTTTAGAGAAATAAGGTCCTTAAATCCGTGACAGTATGGCTTTAAGGACCACACAGATACTGAAAGAGGAAATCCATACAATGGGCTACTCTTTCCAATTAACTGCAAGGGTTCTTTGATAGAGAAATAAGGATAGTACATACCATGGCCTTACAAATGGAACCGAATCAGATCAGTGCTTTACCATGGGCTACTTCATCAAGCACATTGATCATCCTACACAAATATTTGGTAAGTTTTACATATATTCTTACATAGGAAACCTGCAACATTTTTCCATTAGTAGCAAGGGGTCTTTTATATGCGCCATCCCACAGGCAGGCTAGCACATAGCACGGCCTTCGATATACCAGTCGTGGTGCACTGCATTAACAAGAAATAGCCCAATGGGCCCACTGATGGGGATCAATCCAAAACCAACCCCGCATCTAGCAGGCGCTTTACCACTGGGCTACGTCCTGCCTCTGGTTGGAATGAGAGAAAAAATCTAAGAATGTGTCCACTGAACACTTTAAGGGATGCACTAAACAATATTTAAGACAGGTGTATCAAAGCATCTCCAAGCACACCTCAATAAAATGATGAATATTCAGTGTACATCATTATCAGAATATTTTTGTATAGTCTATGTGCATAGTGGAACTTTTAATATTGGTGTGGTGTACAAGGACAGAAGGATGCACCATTCCACAGACAGGGCAGCACATATCACAGCCTTTGATATACCAGTCGTGAGGCACTCAACACATTTTATTTACAATTATATGGCATCAGACTTATGGTTAAGGACCACTTCATGGGCTACTCTTTTCGATTAGCAACAAGGGATCTTTTATATGCACCATCCCACAGACAGGATAGTACATACCACGGCCTTTGTTGAACTAGTTGTGGCGCACTGGCTGGAACGAGAAATAGCCCAATGGGCCCAACGACGGGGATTGATTGCAAAACGACCGCACATCAAGCGAATGCTTTACCACTGGGCTACAACCCCACCCCACATCAAGCAGAAGATTCATCACAAGCTGTCTAACTCCGATCAGAAAGCCAAGAGTCCTGAGAGGCAGCTGTGGAAATGCAACAGCTGGTGCCTGTGCAAATAATACTTAACCTTGCTTTAAGGAAAATAGCATCTGTGATTTGTGCTAGCCAACAGGCACTTTTTCCCCAAACACTCTCTAAATATCAAGTGGTGATGTTTAGAATATAGTATCTGGAAGTCGTAATATGATATTCAAATAGCTCTTCCCCCCATCAAAGAGTCAAGATGCAGAAGAAAAGCTGAGAGAGAGAAAAAAAGGTGTTAACACAAGGTGAAATTTAATAACTATGTGTTCAACAAGTATATGAAGAAAACCCACACACAAACACACACTCAAAAAAAATTAAAAAAAGAAGAAGAAAAAAAAAAATAAATAATAAAAAGCAACAAAGAAAAGCTAAAAAGCTTTTGTATATTGTCAAACAGGTGGAACTATTAATACAGGTAAATCAGAAAGGACCATTTAATCAATGGGATTCACCTGTCTACCCTGGGTCATACCTAAAATATTCAGGGTGGGGAGGGGAGGCAGTAAAAAAAGGAATTTGGACACATAAATATGAAAGTAAAGTTTGTTTTATTTAACGACACCACTAGAGCACATTGATTTTTTATCTTATCATCAGCTACTGGACGTCAAACATATGGTCATTCTGACACTGGTTTTTTTAGAGGAAACCTGCTGTCGCCACATAGGCTACTCTTTTATGACAGGCAGGAAGGGATCTTTTATTTGCACTTCCCACAGGCAGGATAGCACAAACCATGGCCTTTGTTGAACCAGTTATGGATCACTGCATGGTCAGTGCAAGTGGTTTACACCTACCCATTGAGCCTTGCGGAGCACTCACTCAGGGTTTGGAGTCAGTATCGATCTGGATTAAAAATCCCATGCCTCGACTGGGATCCGAACCCAGTACCTACCAGCCTGTAGACCAATGGCCTAATCACGATGCCAGCGAGGCCAGTCATAAATATGAGGACTTCTCCATCAAGGCGAAAAGGGCATTCTTAATCACTTGCACTTTTCAAATAAGAATAATTCCTTACTCCCCGCCACACCCTACCCCAACACACACACACACACACACACACACACACACACATACAGACACAGACACACACACACACACACACACACAATCATCGCACTAGGCCCTGGTACCTTCCAACTTCAAGCAAGGTGTTTTTGATCAAATGAAGTTTTCAACATGTACATCCCACACACATGCATGTATATGAAAGTGATCGTGTATATTTAACAGTTCTGGAGATTGTTAAACATACATTTCAGAGACAGTTGGTTTGTGTCTTAAATACCACTTCTTGTGTAAGATAAGCTTTACAAAATATGTTGGGTTTTTTTTCCAATTATTTCTTCAACATATAGAAGAAGGAATTGTTTTATTTAATGACGAACTCAACACATTTTATTTACGGTTATATGGCGACAGACACATGGTTAAGGACCACACATATATTCAGAGATGAAACCCGCTGTCACCACTTCATGAGTTACTCTTTTCAATTAGCAGCAAGGGATCTTTTATATGCACCATCCCATAGACAGGATAGTGCATACCACAGCCTTTGGTGTACCAGTCGTGGCACACTGGCTGAAGCGAGAAATAGCCCAATGGGCACCCTGATGGAGATCGATCCCAAACCGACCGTGCATCAAGCGAACATTTTACCACTGCCCCATCTTGTGTATATAAAGATACGGTGTACAAAATATGTAAAACAAAATTGTCAAAATATTTATCCAGAGAGTCTGTAACATATCGCTTATTCTACCTGTAGCTACTAACAGATATCAGTACAACCAGAAACACAGGATTTTACTTAAGCAAACTGTAAAGGAACAGGGCTCGAACTTAACGATGGCAATGACAGCCATTGCTGACATTGTGGTATGGTGCATATAACAGATACCTTGCTACAAAGGGAAAAAAATGTAGCGGGTTTCCTCTCTGAGATTTCATGTAAAAATTACCAATTATGTTTGACAGTTGATGATTAATAAATAAATCAATGTGCTCTAGTGATGTCATTAAACAAAACGAACTTTGACATACAAGTCAAGACAAAGTGGCAGGGCAGAAAAAAAAAAAACCAGTCAGAAAACACATCCACCAAGACTGAGCTAAATCCCACCCCCTCAACAGTGAATGAAAGAAATGTTTTATTTAACGACGCACTCAACACATTTTATTTACGGTTATATGGCGTAAGACATATATGGTTAATGACCACACAGATCTTGAGAGGAAACCTGCTGTCGCCACTACATGGGCTACTCTTTCCGATTAGCAGCAAGGGATCTTTTATTTGCGCTTCCCACAGGCAGGATAGCACAAACCATGGCCTTTGTTGAACCAGTTATGGATCACAGGTCGGTGCAAGTGGTTTACAACTACCCATTGAGCCTTGCGGAACACTCACTCAGGGTTTGGAGTCTGTATCTGGATTAAAAATCCCATGCCTCGACTGGGATCCGAACCCAGTACCTACCAGCCTGTAGACCGATGGCCTAACCACTACGCCACCGAGGCCAGTCAACAGTGAATGAGGTGATAACCGAAAGAAATGTGCCGCACTGAACTATAGACTCCACTGTATAAGACGTCTCACTTATCAAGTGTTCTACACATCACATGTTGTGCAAACAAGCATATATATCTAGACAGATTTGATAAGGATTACCTCCCTTTCTAAAAAAGAAAATGTCTGAGTTGCTGATAATTGTCTGTAAACAACACTTGTGGTAGATAGTTTCTCTTTGTTTGAAAATCCACAGGGTTTATAACTAGTTCTGAGAATTTTAAAATCTATCTCGCAGTGTTAGGGGAGCTAGAATTTTTAATTCTATCTGGCCGTGTAAGGGAAGCTAGAATTTTTTATTCTATCTCGCTGTGTAAGGGGAGCTAGAATTTTGAATTCTATCGCACCGTATGTGTAAGGGATGCTAGAATTTTGAATTCTATCGCACCGTACATGTAAGGGGTGCTAGAATTTTGAATTCTATCGCACCGTACGTTTAAGGGGAGCTAGAATTTCGAATTCTATCGCATCGTACGTGTAAGGGGAGCTAGAATTTTAAATTCTATCGCACTGTATGTGTAAGGGGAGCTAGAATTTTGAATTCTATCGCATCGTACGTGTAAGGGGAGCTAGAATTTTGAATTCTATCGCACTGTATGTGTAAGGGATGCTAGAATTTTGAATTCTATTGCACCGTACGTGTAAGGGGAGCTAGAATTTTGAATTCTATCGCACCATACGTCTAAGGGGAGCTAGAATTTTGAATTCTATTGCACCGTATGTGTAAGGGGTGCTAGAATTTTGAATTCTATCGCACTGTATGTGTAAGGGATGCTAGAATTTTGAATTCTATCGCATTGTATGTGTAAGGAGAGCTAGAATTTTGAATTCTATCGCACCGTACGTGTAACGGGAGCTAGAATTTTTAATTCTATCTGGCCGTGTAAGGGAAGCTAGAATTTTTAATTCTATCTCGCTGTGTAAGGGGAGCTAGAATTTTTAATTCTATCTCGCTGTGTAAGGGGAGCTAGAATTTTTAATTCTATCTCGCTGTGTAAGGGGAGCTAGAATTTTGAATTCTATCGCACCATACGTCTAAGGGGAGCTAGAATTTTGAATTCTATTGCACCGTATGTGTAAGGGTGCTAGAATTTTGAATTCTATCGCACTGTATGTGTAAGGGATGCTAGAATTTTGAATTCTATCGCATTGTATGTGTAAGGAGAGCTAGAATTTTGAATTCTATCGCACCGTATGTGTAAGGGGAGCTAGAATTTTGAATTCTATCGCACCGTACGTGTAAGGGGAGCTAGAATTTTGAATTCTATCGCACTGTATGTGTAAGGGATGCTAGAATTTTTAATTCTATCGCACCGTATGTGTAAGGGGAGCTAGAATTTTGAATTCTATCGCACCGTACGTGTAAGGGGAGCTAGAATTTTGAATTCTATCGCACCGTATGTGTAAGGGGAGCTAGAATTTTTAATTCTATCGCACCGTATGTGTAAGGGGAGCTAGAATTTTGAATTCTCCTTCGCTGTGTAAAGGGAGTTGTATGACTCTTATCATGTAGCCCAGGATGTAGTCCAGTGGTAAAGTGCTCACTTGATGCGTTGTCGGTATGAGATCAATCCCCGTCGTTGGGCCCATTGGGCTACTTCTCGTTCCAGCCACAGTAACACGACTGGTATATCAAAGGTTGTGGTACGTGCTGTCCTGCCTGTGAGATGGTGCATATAAAAGATCCCTTGCTACTAATGAAAAAATGTAGTGGGTTTCCTCTCTAAGACTATATGTCAAAATTAACAAATGTTTGACATCCAACAGCCTATGATTAATAAATCAATGTGCTGCAGTGGTGTCGTTAAACAAAACAATCTTTTTAACTAATTGGCATGTAAATTGATATGGCATCTACCCGTGTATGGTATTAAAATGTCTTGCCTTAGTTTAAGTTAGGGGAGCAAGTAATAACTCCCTTCAAGTAATAACTCCCTTCAAGTAATAACTCCCTTCAACAACGCTTCTAGAAATGTTATAGAATCCACTAGCCATGGGATCAGAGATTTTTAAAATTTACTAGCTAAGATTAAAAATTCACTAGCCCTACTTAACTTTACTTTAAGTTAGTACAAATTTACTAAATAATAGTATTAATCGGAACCTAAGGAGGGAGATAGAGTAGGATATTCATATTTACAAAATAGACTTGATTTAATTTTTTAAAAATCACTAGCCGTTGGGCATGGCAATAGTAGTTATTTACTAGCCAAACATATAATATCATTAGCCATGGGAGTGCATGGGGCCACCATAATCTAGAAGCCCTGTCGGACATGGCAATAATAGTTATTTACTAGCCCAACATTGAATATCACTAGCCATGGGAGTGGGGCTACCATAATCTAGAAGCCCTGTCGGGCATGGCAATAGTAGTTATTTACTAGCCCAACATTGAATATCACTAGCCATGGGAGTGGGGCTACCATAATCTAGAAGCCCTGTGGTATATAAGCTAGGTCTGCTTTAACAAACCATTAGTACTGTCATTCTCCACCGACTTCATTCAAATGGAATCAACTCTCCGATACGATCAATCTCAGCTTGTGTACAGTGTATATCTGTATATCCTCCCATCCACGCACATGAAACAAAATGTCAGAAAGCTACAGCAGAAAAACAAAACCAAATGAAAGACTCACCGGTTGAGTTAATGGAGTGCTCTGAATCAGACCCCTTGCCGTTAGGGCCAGAAATATCAAAGCAATTACACTAACTCCTGAATACACTCGGTTTCTTTTATCATTGTCGGGATGTATAGCCCAGTGGTAAAGTGTTCGCTTGATGTGCAATCAGTCTAGGATCGATCCCCATTGGTGGACCCATTCGGCTATTTTTCGTTCCAGCCAGTGCTCCACAACTGGTATAACAAAGGCCATGGTATGTACTATCCTGTCTGTGGGATGGTGCATATAAAAGATCCCTTGCTGCTAATCGAAAAGAGTAGCCCGTGAAGTGGCGACAGCGGGTTTCCTACCTCAATATCTGTGTGGTCTGACGCCATATAACCATAAATAAAATGTGTTGAGTGTGTCGTTAAATAAAACATTTCCTTCTTTCTTTTATCATAGACATACGTAGGAAAAGAAAGGAATGGAATATTGGTTGAATGATCAACACATTTAAACTATGGTCGTTTATTGTTTAACATATTTTCATTTCATTTCAACTTATTTTCGTGCTTATATCCAATTAAGGTTCAAGCACGCTATCCTGGGCACACACACCTCAGCTATCTGGGCTATATGTCCAGGACAGTGGGTTAGTTGTTAGTGGTTAGTGAGAGAGAAGAGGGCATAGTGGCCTTACACCTACCCATTCAGTTGTTAAAACTCGCATTGGGTGGGAGCTGGTACCGGGCTGTGAACCCAGTACCTACCAGTCTTATATGTCGGATGGCTTAACCATGACATGCACCACCAAGGCCAGTTAACATATTGTTATTGTGATACTTGGTCAAGAGTGAGAAAGGAAAGAAATATTTGTTTAACAACACCTCAGCACATTTAAAAAAAAATGGTTATGTGTTGTCTATAACATTATTTTTGACACATGCTGTAGAGTGAAGTTTGTTTTAATTAACGACACCATTAGAAAGAAAGAAAGAAATGTTTTATTTAACGACGCACTCAACACATTTTATTTACGGTTATATGGTGTCAGACATATGGTTAAGGACCACCCATATATTGAGAGAGGAAACCCGCTGTCACCACTTCATGGACTACTCTTTTCGATTAGCAGCAAGGGATCTTCTATTTGCACTTCCCACAGGCAGGATAGCACAAACCATGGCCTTTGTTGAACCAGTTATGGATCACTGGTAGGTGCAAGTGGTTTACACCTACCCATTGAGCCTTGCGGAGCACTCACTCAGGGTTTGGAGTCGGTATCTGGATAAAAAATCCCATGCCTCGACTGGGATCCAAACCCAGTACCTACCAGCCTGTTGCCCGATGGCCTAACCACGACGCCACCGATGCCTGTGACACCATTAGAGTACATTTGTTCATCAATCATCAGCTATTGGATGTCAAATGTTTTGGTAATTTTGACGCTACCTTTTTTCCCATCAGTTGCAAGGGATCTTTTATAGGCACCATCCCACAGACAGGATAGCACATACCATGGCCTTTGGTATACCAGTCATGATGCACTGGCAGTGACGAGAAATAACCCAATGGACCCACCAACGGCGATCAATGAATATCAAAGCAATTGCACTACATGTAAGTCTTTAACACAGATGGTTTCTATGATAGACACACATAGGAAAGGAAAGGAATGTAGGTTTAACGATCAATATGTTGTCTAAAATATCATTATTTTGATACTTGGTCAAGAGTGAGAGAAGAAAGGAATATTTCTTTCATAACACCTTAATTAGCATAGTTTAAACTAAGTTAATTTGACATTGGTCTTTCGACATGAAAAGGAAAGGAATGGCCCAGACAAGGATTTCCTTTTAATATGTGCACAGTAATACGTGAAAAGTAGGTCACAGTTACCTAGTTATGGTACATGACATGCCACCATCCCAAGTTGTACTTTGCATGCAAAGTTTGATGATCCTATATGAGTTAATAAGAAAAATATGCTCCATGCAGAAACTACAAGTTTATTGATGGATAAAGAAAAAAAGAAATGTTTTATTTAAAGAGACATTCCTGACTTTTTAATGATTGTAATTACATATTAAATATATGTTTCTGCATAAAATATTAGTGGCTGTATATTAAACATGTTTTTGATTGTTCTAATATTTGTACTAGGTTAAATTTCATTTAATTTCCTAAAAAAATTTTTTTTCGTACATACAAAATTATTTGAAGACAAAATCCAGTTTGGGTTTCTTGCAAATATTAAGATGACCAGAAACACATTGAATATACAGACACTGATATTCTAAACAAGAAACCATATTTAATATGTAAATTTAATCGTAGAAATATTTTATTAGTTGAAAACATCTTACAATACAGCAAACTCAGGAATGTCCCTTTAACGACGTACTCAACACATTTTATTTACGGTTATATTGAGAGATATTGAGAGAGGAAACCCGCTGTCGCCACTCCATGGGCTACTCTTTTCGATTAGCAGCAAGGGATCTTTTATATGCACCATCCCACAAGCAGGGTAGTACATAGCATGGCCTTTGATATACCAGTTGTGGTGCACTGGCTGGAATGGATGGGCAATGCTATACCATAACAAAATCCATCAAAGGACAGGCTATAAAAAGTCCAGTGATCTAGCTACCATCTCTGTCCTGGATGGAGGAGCTGGCCGAGGCCGGCTCCTGTGCCCATGACAGGCGTGCGCTACAACAGCTTGTTCTGAATGTGCACGTTAAACCCTATGACCTGATCTGACCTCAGCTACCATCCGAGCTAATAGGAAAATTCCCACCACTAGCCAGTACAGTAATATTTGTTTTCATTAATTAGCAACTCTACAATATACACACTTTCTTAATAACAGTACACCGAATAAAGGTACAGTTGAACTTTGTTATCAGAGTTCTGATTATACTGGACCAGCAAGCTCAAAATACCGCTGATTTGAGGATAAACATGATACAGGTAGTTGTTACTACAGATCATTATTCCAGTGAGCAATGTTTTCCACCTCAAGATATCCCAAGCTCGGGACATTATAGTGGTTGAGATATTTTAATTTATAATGGTTGAGATAATGAAATTTGACTATTTTTAATTTCACCATAACAGATAATAATAGTAATTCTACAAAATTATTACCCATCAGAGCAGTCATTAGTGCTTATTTCATTACTAATTTGGTTTCAGTTCAACCTAAATAACCAGCCATACAGACTGGCCCAATTAAAGCAGCTCCTGTGTGAGATGACAAATCACAGAAACTGAACAAGTTCTGGGTATATCTGTAGGTATATCACTAGGTATCAGACCCCATGTAGCAGATGTAAGCACCTAAAGTTCAGTTTGTCATCCCCCGTGTAGCAGACATCCACCCCTCACACAGATAGGAAGAGAACGGTAATTGGTGATAACCTTCTGGCAATCGGACGCACACCCTGATGTCTTGCCAACAGGCCGCTACACAGGTATGATAAGGAAACAAGGCACTGTCTGTGGTGAAGCTGGTTCACAAGTTACGGGCTAGGTTACTGAACAAAGATAGGTTTGTTTAAAGAAAGACACCTAAGTACATTTTAAACTGTAGATATTTTGGTGTCTAACATGTGGTTATTTCGACATTTGGTCAACATTTGGTTGAGAGAGATATAGAATAAGATTTAGAAAGAGAAATGGAAAGAGAAATGGAAGGAGAAATGAAGGGAGGGTGGGAGGGAAAGAGAGAGAGAGCGAGAGAGCGAGCGAGAGAGAGAGAGAAAAAAAAAGAAGATAGATCTCTATCTATCGATCTATCTATCTAACATTGTTCTGGGGGTATTATAGATGTTAGACGTTCAATAGCCAAAGATTAAACAGTATTATATAGAGGGTGTTATAGATGTTAAACGTTCAATAGCCACTGATTAAACAGTGTTCTGTGAGTGTTATAGATGTTAGATTAAAGTGTTCCATAGGGGTGTTATAGATGTTAAGACGTTCAATAGCCACTGATTAACCAGTGTTCTAGGGTGTTATCAACATAGATCTGTGTGTGTGTGTGTGTGTGTGTGTGTGTTTGTGTGTATACTCCTTTTCTGCCAAGTGATTTATGAGCACTCTCTTAGTTTTCTTCGCCACAGCTCAGCATTTGAGTCATCCAAGTTAAACTGGTGAAATTAGAACCACGTGTACAGTAATTAGGTTCTTTTTCTAAATAGTTTTTATAGCCGAGAGACGTCAAGACGGCTTTTAATCAAAGGTACACGCTAATTATTATTCCTCTCCGACCAATTATGGCGAAAGATCTATGGAAATTAGTGTGTAGTTTTATGACACCTGAGTATCATGTTCAGTCAGTGCATGACTCTATAGGTGTCTATATATTTGGCAATTTTAATACATCAGTCTACAGTGCTAAAAAAAAAAAGAGGAAAGGAAGGTATAAAATTTGTTTTGTTTTTTTACCAACACCTCTAGAGCACATTAATTTTTTTTTTTAATTTTTTTTTTTTTTTTTTTAATACATGTTTATTGTCCCAGATCATATAGCAGTGTCAGGTTTGGGAGCCCTGAATCACTGCTTTACATTTGTATCCATGGTCTAAGCAGCAACAAACTGTTAAAAATAACAAAAACTAATAGAAACTGATTCAGGGTGAAGTTCAACTCATGTATACAGATGAACATGGACAGTGATCTATAATATAACTATTGTTATGATCCGAGATTTAAACGGGAACAGAGAAAGTATTGAATAAGAAGGATGAGAATCAGAAAAGGATTTAGAAGAAGAAGAAGAAGAAGAAGAAGAAGAAAAAGAAGAAAAACAAGAAAAATACAAGACAGATATAGATGGCATAAGAAGAAGGAAAGAAGTTGTTTTGAATTAAATAAGACATGAATCTCTGCGATCTCCAAACAGGACACGCACTAAATCAGTCACAATATATATTGCTACATGTATATATGTATACATTATATTTTCTTAATATTAATTATATCTATATTACTATCACTCACTCATTAAAGAGGTTGAGCCATGGGGACCATTTTTTAATAAATTTTTCATAATTGCATTTTTTAAATAGAATATATCTTTCTAGAGCACATTAATTTATTGATCATAGGCTATTGTATGTCAGACATTTGGTAATTTTGACATGTAATCATCAGAGGAAACCTGCTACATTTTTCTAATGCAGCAAGGGATCTTTTATAAGCACTTTCCCACAGACAGAAAGGCACATACTACAACCGGTTGTAGTGCACTGGTTGGAACAAGAAAAACCAAATCAGTTGAATGGATCCATCGAGGTGGTTTGATCCTGTGATGCAAGTGGCGCAAGCACCTCAAGACAGCACTCAACCGACTGAGCTAAATCCCGACCCACTTTTAGAAACACCAATATAGAAGGAAGGAAATGTTTTATTTAACGACGCACTCAACACATTTTATTTACGGTTATATGGCATCAGACATACATGTATGGTTAAGGACCACACAGATATAGAGAGAGTGGAAACCCACTGTCGCCACTTCATGGGCTACTCTTTTCGATTAGCAGCAAGGGATCTTTTATATGCACTATCCCATAGACAGGATAGCACATACCACGGCCATTGATGTACCAGTCATGGTGCACTGGTTGGAGCGAGAAATAGCCCAACGGGCTCACTGATGGGGATTGATCCCAGACAGACCGCACATCAAGCGAGCACTTTACCACTGGGCCAGATCCTGACCCAAACACCAATATAGAGTACATATATTGATTAAATCTGAACAACAAAAGCATAATATGTGATCAAGGCCGTATCTCTGTACAATGCAGTCAAATGGGCATTTGGCAAAATAGTGGTTGATTAATTTCCATGAATCTCTATCTATAATACGTCCCATCATTTAATTCTATAAAACTGTTTTTTGTAAATAATTTCAGTCTGGTTTGTCGTAAGAAGAAAAGTAAAAGTGTTCTGGAAATTAAAAAAAATACTAGAGTGATTTTTAGTATTTAGTATTTAAAAATCACTCTAGTAATCAGCTCGGAAATAAATAACTTTAGTAAATTTTATATTATGAAAAAAGGCGTTTTCTGTGGGACGGACTATATACCTTGCCTATAAGAAAGAAAGAAGTGTTTTATTTAACGACGCACTCAACACATCTTATTTACGGTTATATGGCATCAGACATATGGTTAAGGACCACACAGATTTTGAGAGGAAACCCGCTGTCGCCACTACATGGGCTACTCTTCCGATTGGCAGCAAGGGATCTTTTATTTGCGCTTCCCACAGGCAGGATAGCACAAACCATGGCCTTTGTTGAACCAGTTATGGATCACTGGTCGGTGCAAGTGGTTTACACCTACCCATTGAGCCTTGCGGAGCACTCACTCAGGGTTTGGAGTCGGTATCTGGATTAAAAATCCCATGCCTCGACTGGGATCCGAACCCAATACCTACCAGCCTGTAGACCGATGGCCTGCCACGACGCCACCGAGGCCGGTCGCCTATAAGAAGACATCATTTACTGAAGATTTCATCCTTAAAAGGGTATATACAGTTGTGATGACATGCACTCAGGAATCACTGTCATAACATCAGACACTGGATGTTAAACATCGGACACTGGATGTTAAACATCGGACACTGGATGTTAAACATCGGACACTGGATGTTAAACATTTGGCACTTCTATCACACTGTCTTCAGGGGGCGGGACGAAGCCCAGTGGTAAAGCACTCACTTGATGCGCAGTCGGTTTGGGGTCGATCCCCGTTGGTGGGCCCATTGGGCTATTTCTCGTATCAAAGGCCGTGGTATGTGCTATCCTGTCTGTGGGATGGTGCATATAAAAGAACCCTCGCTGCTAATCAAAAAGAGTAGCCCATGAAGTGGCGACAGCGGGTGTCCTCTCTCAATATCTGTGTGGTCCTCAACCATATGTCCGACGCCATATAACCGTAAATAAAATGTGTTGAGTATGTCGTTAAATAAAACATTTCCTTCCTTCCTTCCACTGTCTTGAGAGGAAACCCGTTCCATTTTTCCTAATAGCAACAAGGATCTTTTGTATGCACTTTCCCACAGACAGGACAGAACATACTACGGCCTTTGATATGCCAGTCATAAAGGCACTGGCTGGGATGTATTGGAAAAGCCTAACCGCATGGTCTGCTATATTTTCACACTAATAGCAAGGGATCTTTGAGGTTGATGAATTTTAGTAACGTGCCTCTATCCATGCATAGTTCTGGCACATCTATCCCACGTTCAGTCTGTGGCAAGGCCAGTGGCTGAGTATCAGACAGAAAATAATTAATTATACAGTCAATTTTGAATTGTTTATAATAGGGAGAAAAGGAAAAAAATTGTCGGTGGATATGTCAGCCAAAACCAAAACTGTAGCATATTAAAACCCAAGTTAATTATTTATTATTTCATGCATAAAAAGGGATCTTTAATATTCACCATTCAACAGACAGGATAGCACATACCATAACCTTTAATATAGCAATTGTGAAGCACTGGTATATTAAAGGTTATAGTATGTGCTATCCTGTCTGTGTAATGGTGAATATTAAAGATCCATTTTTGTGTGTCAGATAATTAATAATTAAACTGTGAAGGACTGGCTGGAATATGAGAAATAGCTCAATGAGCCCACCGATGTGGATCAATTTTAGATTCTTAAACAACAACAAAAACAACCATTTATACGTTTAGTAATTTTGGCACACAAAAAAAGGGACTGAATTACATGTGAATAAAACAAGCTGTTGCTTCAGTAAACATCAATCTGACATGTTGTCTACTGAGAGTGGAGTGCCCCAGGGGTCAGCGCTGAGCGCAGTGTTATTTGCTTTAATCGTTAATGTTTTAGCACAATACACCAAACACAGCTTAATTGATCTTTTTGCAGATGGCTGCACAATGACTAACAGTAAATTAATTATAGCGCTGTATTCTTCTCTTGGAATCCAGGTAAATGGACATTTAAATGGAACTGATTGCTGAGGCGCGTCATGTTGCCGAAATAAAATCACTCGGTTCGATCGGCAAAAGTGAAATTGATCGTAACCTATTCATAGGTGATGAACAAACAGAACATTCGACCTATGGCTAAATTACAGCAAAACATCAGTTCTCTTTTGATAGTGAATCAGATTGACAAAATTGTTAACATTTTAAAAATTGTATCTTAACACAAAGCAGAATCAAAAGGAAATTTTCACCATTTTCGTGACAGTTTCCATGAATCACAATCAGATGTTTCACCTAAAAGATGATCATAGTCTATTTGTTCTGTTTAACAATACCACTAGATCACATTAATTAATCATTGGGTCATTTTCTTTACAGTTTGTAGGATAATGATACTGATGATGATGTGTGTTTGTGTGTACATGCATCATGTGTGTACAGTGATAGAAATAAGCAGATTTTTTTTACTAGTCCATCGATCGGACAAATGCATCTAGAAATCTACTTGTCCAACAATATTTTCACTAATTTGTTCAAATAAAAGGTTTGTGTTATTCAAGTACCAGGATAATGTTTGTGATTGCTCAAAATGAAACTGGACAACCACCTAGGACATTTTGATTGTCTTAATAGATTTTCATTTCGCGGAGCAAATGGACAAGTGCTTATTTCTGTTCACTAACCAGACCCACATGAACCCTGAAAGTTTATTTAGTTTCCTCTCTAAACACGGAGTTCTCTTCACTAACCAGACCCACATGAACCCTTAGTTTAGTTTCCTCTCTAAACACGGAGTTCTCTTCACTAACCAGACCCACATGAACCCTGAGTTTAGTTTCCTCTCTAAACACGGAGTTCTCTTCACTAACCAGACCCACATGAACCCTGAGTTTAGTTTCCTCTCTAAACACGGAGTTCTCTTCACTAACCAGACCCACATGAACCCTGAGTTTAGTTTCCTCTCTAAACACGGAGTTCTCTTCACTAACCAGATCCACATGAACCCTGAGTTTAGTTTCCTCTCTAAACACGGAGTTCTCTTCACTAACCACTCATGCAAAGCACTCGCGCAAAGCACTCGCGCAAAGCACTCGCGCAAAGCTTGCTTGATGTGCAATAGGTATAGGATCCAGACAGTGCTCCACAACTGGTCTAACAAATGCCGTGGTATGTACTATCCTGTCCGCAGGGTGCTGCATATAAAAGATCCCTTGCTGCTAATCTCAAAGAAAGGAGCCAACCAAGGCTAGCACCTGTGCCCATGACAGGCATGCGCTACAACAGCTTACTTTGAATGTGCCTGTAAAAAAAACCATAACCTGACCTGACCTAACCTAATCTGAAAGACTAACCCATTGTGTGGTGGCAGCAGGTTTTCTCTCTTATTATCCAGGTGGTCCATCACCATATGACCTATGCCATATAACCAAATTAAAATGTGTTGAGTGAGTTGTTAAATAACATTCCTTTGCATTTGCATAAATACATCAGTGTGTGTGTATACATAAATACATGTGTGTATCATTACAATTCTGTTTGTAAATTAGCAGAAAAAAACAATATACATGTTTATTTTGCAAAATGCTAATCAACATGTGCAAAACTGCCAATAAGGATCGACGTGTACACACACACTCACACACATGATGATGTTTACATCAAACGTGGAATCTGCCAATTGCATGCACATGTGTGCTTAACAACAGAATTAGTGTAATAAAATATGGAACCTATGGTGGCCACCGTGACTTAATGAAGCAGATGTTGACAAACATCCCCTGATTGCATGTCTATAGGTCTGCTTATAGCTCTATCAATTCCAGATACATTATGCACAACACAATAAACAACATTCAGGTATCGGCCATTAACCCAATTTATTCACAAGTATGGACTGTTCCATAATTGATATCAGGGGTGGGTGGGTAGGAGGCAGCGTAATTATAATTTTAGGACTGGTCCACCTGTTGTTATTATTTTAATCATGCCTGCAGTGGTGGTTATATACATACACGTATATATGTCTGCCATATTTTTCTTCATGTATTTTGTGGGTGATGGGTATATTTGCCCTCTGGCCATCCCCACGTGATCGATATCAAGTGATTATTTTACAGAATAATGACATTTCCATTAAATTCATTATAATTAAACACCACCCCACTGGTCCAGCCTTAAGCTGCATCCTAACCGGATGCGTGCAACGTGAGCGATGCGAGCGACACGATAATATTTATATCCTAACCAGACGCAACCATATCGACAGTGGTAAAGCACACGCTTGATGCGCGGTCGGTTTGGGATCGATCCCCGTCGGTGGGCCCATTAGGCTATTTCTTGCTCCAGCCAGTGCACCACGACTGGTATATAAAAGGTTGTGGTATGTGCTATCCTGTCTATGGGATGGTGCATATAAAAGATCCCTTGCTGTTAATCAAAAAGAGTAGCCCATGAAGTGGTGATAGCAGGTTTCATCCTTCAATATCTGTGTGGTCCTTAACAACATGTTCGATGACTAATAACTGTAAATAAAATGTGTTGAGTGCATCGTTAAATAAAACATTTCCTTCCTTCCTTCAGGGACTTCTTATTAAAACTGTTATCAACAGTTGAAACGGCCAAGTAAAAGTTGTTTAGTTAATATGTAAAATAGAAACAATTCCTATCAGTATTGTGTTGCACACTTGACTACATCAATCTGTCGCATCATACATGTGCGGTTAGGATGCAGCAATTAATTGAAATAAATGGTTTCTAAAAAAAATTGCTTGCGTCGCACGCGTCCGGTTAGGATACTATCTTATATAGCAATGCAATTTTGTTTATTTCTCAATGAACGCAAAAATTACATTGTCCCAGAAAGTCATCAGGTAGGTCAGGTCAGGTCAGGTCAGGTCAGGTCATAGGTTTTAATGTGCATATTTAGAGCAAGCTGTTGTAGCACATGCCTGTCATGGGTGCATGTGTCAACTTGTGTCGGAAAGTCATATCTGATGTCTCCTTATATTTGTACTTTATATAATGGGGCATTATTACTCAAGAACTGGAAAAGAATTCAAAATAAAATCTAATATTTTTTGGTGTTTTTATTAGTATATATGTTTTCAATTTCATTATAAAGATTGCTTAGAACTTTTGTTTGTTCGTATACCCCGATGAATTGAAAACACTAATATTAAACAATGGAGTTCATTTCAGTGGGATACATCATAATTAAAATTTCATGCAAAGTGGATCTCAAGCATATATTACCCTGAAGACTTGAAATCCACTTTTTTTGTCTCAAATTTTAATGACAGGTATTCTACTATTCACGTGGGCGGGATGTAGCCCAGTGGTAAAGCACTCGCTCGATGCATGGTCGGTCTGGGATCAATCCCTGTTGGTGGGCCCACTAGGCTATTTCTCGTTCCAGCCAGTGCACCACAACTGGTATATAAAAGGCTGTGGTATGTACTACCCTGTCTGTGGGATGGTGCATATAAAAGATCCCTTGCTACTAATTGAAAAGAGTAGCCCACAAAGTGGCGACAGTAGGTTTCCTCTCTCAGTATCTGTGTGGTCCTTAACCAAATGTCTGATGCCATATAACTGTAAATAAAATGTGTTGTGTGCGTCGTTAAATAAAACATTTCCTTCATTCCTTCTACCATTCATCTACATCACCACCACAGAAAAAAAGAAGAAAAAAAACAAATATCTGGAAAAAACCCAAAACTTCTGCCGAATTAAATGTTTTGCCTACAATAACCTGTGATGAACATGTATCTACAAATCACTGTGCAACTTCAAACCAAGTTTCACAGACAGAGGACTTATAGTTTGTAAGAAACTGATCTAAATGCAAAATGTATAACTTTAAACTTTAATGCAAAAGTTGATGCCACTGTCGGAATAGTACTACATGTACCTATATTTCACTGTTTTGCTTTGTAAAGACAATAATTAAGACAAAAATGTAGATAGTATTAAACCCTCTTAATGTCTATGGGGTTTTATCCTGTATCCTGTCCCGCAGAGAAGATATAGCACACAGTGTGTGAGTTTGAGGACAGTCCAGGAGCCCGAGGCTCGCAAACAAATCATGTAGGACCCTAACTAGCTTCGCTAGCATATGAGACTGCATGGCTCGTAAAAGTTATTTGTACAAATTACATTGATTCTTCGAAAGGACACAGTCAACTTACATTGTATACCTCAAAATACTGGGAAATCACAGTCTTGAATAGTGATCTTTTCGGTGGTTTCATGCAAAACATTTAGTGTGTCTTCTGTTCTACTGGAGACGCACGGCAGGGCTCGCTGGGTTGGTGGTGGGCTCTAAAGATTTACAAACAGGGAGTCCTTATGACACTTAATTTTTTTAAACCAAAATCGCACACTGGCACATACTATGGCCTTTGATATACCAGTCATGGTGCCCTGGCTGGAAAGAGAACTTTACTTTGTACATTTTTGGAGACAAAATGTAGATAGTATTGAATCTTATTAATCTGAATGTACTTGTACTTCACCATCAAATCTTATCAGGAAAAAAACAAGAGAGACAGCTAGTTGAGAACATTGCAGAGATTATCCGATTGTAAATGCAGTTACATCAAAGGACGAGTTTCCACAGCCAGGAATAGAATCTGGTCCCGACGCTTCGAGGGGAAATCAATGGCCGAGCACCCTTGGGCAAAATGAACCGGAGAATAATGACAGACTGAATTCAGTATTAATTGTTATAAAATCAGGTTCAATGTCCTTGTGCTTGCACAACACACCTGCCACCTTTCCGAGACAGGGCCGACATCGGTCACAGAGGTGTAACATATGTAAACGTTTAGCCACTGGACTTGAGGCTGGTGGGTGCTGAGTTCGTATCTCAGTACCAGCTCCCATCCAGAGTGGGTTTAAATTTTCAGTGGGTAGGTGCAGGGCAACTACACATAATTTCCCTCTCACTAACCAATGGGTGGGACGGAGCCCAATGGTAAAGCATTCACCTGGAGCATGGTCAGTCTAGGATCGATCCACATTGGTGGACCCACTGTGCTATTTCTCATTCCAGCCAGTGCATCACGACTGGAATATAAAAGGCTGTGGTATGTACTACCCTGTCTGTGGGATGGTGCATATAAAAGATCCCTTGCTACTAATTGAAAAGAGTAGCCCACAAAGTGGCGACAGTAGGTTTCCTCTCTCAGTATCTGTGTGGTCCTTAACCAAATGTCTGATGCCATATAACTGTAAATAAAATGTGTTGAGTGCGTCGTTAAATAAAACATTTCCTTCATTCCTTCTACCATTCATCTACATCACCACCACAGAAAAAAAATAGAAAAAAAAAATTTCTGGAAAAAACCCAAAACTTCTGCTGAATTAAATGTTTTGCCTACAATAACCTGTGATGAACATGTATCTACAAATCACTGTGCAACTTCAAACCAAGTTTCACAGACAGAGGACTTATAGTTTGTAAGAAACTGATCTAAATGCAAAATGTATAACTTTAAACTTTAATGCAAAAGTTGATGCCATTGTCGGAATAGTACTACATGTACCTATATTTCACTGTTTTGCTTTGTAAAGACAATAATTAAGACAAAAATGTAGATAGTATTAAACCCTCTTAATGTCTATGGGGTTTTATCCTGTATCCTGTCCCGCAGAGAGGATATAGCACACAGTGTGTGATTTTGAGGACAGTCCAGGAGCCCGAGGCTCGCAAACAAATCATGTAGGACCCTAACTAGCTTCGCTAGCATACGAGACTGCATGGCTCGTAAAAGTTATTTGTACAAATTACATTGATTCTTCGAAATCAACACAGTCAACTTACATTGTATACCTCAAAATACTGGGAAATCACAGTCTTGAATAGTGATCTTTTCGGTGGTTTCATGCAAAACATTTAGTGTGTCTTCTGTTCTACTGGAGACGCACGGCAGGGCTCGCTGGGTTGGTGGTGGGCTCTAAAGATTTACAAACAGGGAGTCCTTATGACACTTAATTTTTTTAAACCAAAATCGCACACTGGCACATACTATGGCCTTTGATATACCAGTCATGGTGCCCTGGCTGGAAAGAGAACTTTACTTTGTACATTTTTGGAGACAAAATGTAGATAGTATTGAATCTTATTAATCTGAATGTACTTGTACTTCACCATCAAATCTTATCAGGAAAAAACAAGAGAGACAGCTAGTTGAGAACATTGCAGAGATTATCCGATTGTAAATGCAGTTACATCAAAGGACGAGTTTCCACAGCCAGGAATAGAATCTGGTCCCGACGCTTCGAGGGGAAATCAATGGCCGAGCACCCTTGAGCAAAATGAACCGGAGAATAATGACAGACTGAATTCAGTATTAATTGTTATAAAATCAGGTTCAACGTCCTTGTGCTTGCACAACACACCTGCCACCTTTCCGAGACCGGGCCGACATCGGTCACAGAGGTGTAACATATGTAAACGTTTAGCCACTGGACTTGAGGCTGGTGGGTGCTGAGTTCGTATCTCAGTACCGGCTCCCATCCAGAGTGGGTTTGAATTTTCAGTGGGTAGGTGCAGGGCAACTACACATAATTTCCCTCTCACTAACCAATGGGTGGGACGGAGCCCAATGGTAAAGCATTCACCTGGAGCATGGTCAGTCTAGGATCGATCCACATTGGTGGACCTACTGTGCTATTTCTCATTCCAGCCAGTGCATCACGACTGGAATATCAAAGGTTGTGGTAAATGCTATCCTGTCTGTCGGATGGTGCATATAAAAGATCCCTAGCTACTAATGGGTTTTCAAGGAGCTACCTTACAATCAACTAAGTCAAATCAACCAATTGGCTACATTTTCAATTCTGATGAACCATTCTAAATTATGCGTCAAAATTACCTTCAAGAAACTATGCAACATTTCCTATTTTGCTTTAATCCTACAGGACATTTGCATATTCAAGAGCGCACCAAAACCAACCCTCGCCCGCTACCGACCCTGGTCGGGCTGCTGGTACTCTCTTGTACATGCCAGTGTGAGTGCATGACTCCCTCTCCCACCCACCCCAAACCTCTGCTACAACAGCTTGTTCTGAATGTGCATGTTAAAACCTATGACCTGACCTGACCTTAATGGAAGAAGGAAGGAAATGCTTTATTTAATGACCCACTGAACACATTTTATTTACGGTTATATGGTGTCAGGCATATGGTTAAGGACACCACACAGATATCGAGAGAGAAAACATGCTGTCGCCACTTCATGGGCTACTCTTTTCGATTAGCAGCAAGGGATCTTTTATATGCACCATCCCATAGAAAGGATAGCACATACCACAGCCTTTGATATACCAGTCGTGGTGCACTGGCTGGAATGAGAAATAGCCGGGGATTGATCCCACACCGATTGCGCATCGAGCAAGCGCTGTACCCCTGACCTTAATGGGTTTCCTCTCTAAGACTATATGTCAAAATTACAAAATGTTTGACATCCAATAGCTGATGATTAATAAATCAATGTGCTCTAGTGGTGTCATTAAAAAAAACCCCACCAAAAATCTCACTAACCACATAACTAAACAGACAGCCCAGATAGTGAGGTGTGTACCCAGGACAGTGTGCTTGAACCTTACTTGAATAGATATAAAAATAAGTATGAATGAAAATAAGAATTAAAAAGTATAAACATTTAACTATTTAAAATGTATTTTCAAGCACTTGAAGAAAAAAACCAAAAACAACAAAACAAAAACAAAAAACGGTGTCATGGTTAGGCCATCGGTCTACAGGCTGGTAGGTACTGGGTTTGGATCCCAGTCGAGGCATGGGATTTTTAATCTGTGTGGTCCTTAATCATATGTCTGATGCCATATAACCGTAAACAAAATGTGTTGATCAGTGCGTCGTTAAATAAAACATTTCTTTCTTTGAAGAAAAAAATTCAATACTTGGATAGAAATAAAAATAAATATGCATAAAAATAAGTATAACAAATATAAACATTTAACTATTTAAAATGTATTTTTAAGCACATCCATTAAAAACATCCAATATTCTGGATCATATTTCTTTAAAGGAATTGCAGTACTTCCTAAAAATAGCCGACATGTGGTGTCTTTCAATATCACAGTAATATTCACAGAATTTATTCTGAGATACAAATTGCTTTGAAATGCATGCACAAATGAATGATGGTGTGCAAACCTGTAGGATGATATGAGGAAAGACTGCGGTTTTCTGTTTTCCTGCATATAATCTACACCATCAGTCTGAAATTCACAGCACGAACTGTGATGCCATCAACAGAACAAAGGGAAAGTATGAGCGATAAAAGCTGAAACGTCATCTCAGTAACTCACCTCAAACAGTGTATAGCTTGGAATGAGAAGGAAAGAGCATCAGAATTGAACAAGCCTGCAAAAACAAAAGAAATATGATGCAAGATAAACCTTCAAAGAACCCTACTCGTATACAGGTAACCACCCAAATGCATGTAGATAACTGTGCAGAATGTGTTTATTGTATATACACACACAGAGTCAAATTATACTGTCTTGAATTTATTTAAATACATACACAGTCAAATTATACTATCTCGTTATCTGCAATCTTGAGAGCCCAGGATATTTTGAGGTTGAGAAAGTGTTCCGTGGTATAATGTACACCACCAACAGCCATATTTGTTTTGGGGTTTTGGTTTTTTTTATTTATTATGGACTCCTCAAAAGTGATGAAATACTGTCTGATAGGGCATAGCCCAGTAAGGTATTTTTTAATTAGTGGGCTATTGTTAACTCAACTTCTCCAATTGTCCACGGCAACCAGCAGTGCTGTGGAGATTGCCATGTAGTTTTTCATTCACCACAGCACTTTTTTACTTTTGGACCATATTCTGTGTTTTTTCAGGGACCATTTTTTTTTGCCATTGATATTTTCTTAATTGCAGGGGTTGTCATTAGGGTACTGTCGAGTTAAATATTGTCCTGTGTGCTATTGTCTGGAAGGGCATAGTCCAGTGGGCTATTGTCTGGAAGGGCATAGTCCCGTGGGCTATTGTCTGGAAGGGCATAGTCCAGTGGGATATTGTCTGGAAGGGCATAGTCCAGTGGGATATTGTCTAGCAGTGAATAGTCCAGTGGGGTATTGTGTGGCAGGGCATAGTCCAGTGGGCTATTGTCTGGTAAGGCTACTGGGGTATTGTCTAGTAGGGCATAGTCGAGTGGGGTATTGTCTTGTAGGACATAGTCCAGTGAGGTATTGTCTGGTAGGGCATAGTCCAGTGGGCTATTATCTGGAAGGGCATAGTCTAGTGGGGTAATGTCTGGTGGGACATAGTCCAGTGGGCTATTGGGGTATTGTCTGGTAGGACATAGTCTAGTGGGGTATTGTCTGCTAGGATATAGTCCAGTGAGGTATTGTCTGGTAGGGCATAGTCCAGTGGGCTATTGGGGTATTATCTGATAGGGCATATTCTAGTGGGGTATTGTCTGGTAGGACATAGTCCAGTGGGCTATTGGGGTATTGTTTGGTAGGACATAGTCTAGTGGGGTATTGTCTGGTAGGACATAGTCCAGTGGGGTATTGCCTGGTAGGACAGTCTAGTGGGGTAGTGTCTGGTAGGACATAGTCCAGTGGGGTATTGCCTGGTAGGACAGTCCAGTGGGGTATTGTCTGGTAGGACATAGTCTAGTGGGGCATTGTTGGGAATTGTGTGGTAGGACATAGTCCAGTGGGGTATTGCCTGGTAGTGAATAGTCCAGTGGGGTATTGTCTGGTAGGGCATAGTCCAGTGGGGTATTGTCTGGTAGGGCATAGTCCAATGGGGTATTGTATGGTAGGACATAGTCCAGTGGGGTATTTTGTGATAGGACATAGTCCAGTGGGGTATTGCCTGGCAGGACATAGTCCAGTGGGGTATTGTCTGGTAGTGAATATTCCAGTGGGGTATTGTCTGGTAGTGAATAGTCCAGTGGGGTATTGTCTGATAGGGCATAGTCCAGTAGGATATATTGAGGGAGTCACCCACACTGGTTGGGGGTCACCACACAGGCTTCAAGTCATGTTAAGATGGTGGGAAAAAACAAGAAGTGTGATGGGGGGGGGGGGGGGGGCATGGGGGTGGCCTCTGCCACCACCACTGAGTATATCAAACAAGCAATTTATGTGGTTATTCCAATTTTCCACAATTTTGTACTTTTATGTTTTGTAAAAGTACTTTTTATCATGCATCATACGTTATCTGCCAAATGTCAGGACACCACTGTAATAATTATAGCTTCTGATTAAAAAATGTGCTGGGACGTCGTTAAATAAACATTCCTCTCCTCTTTTCCTCCAATATCCATTCCAATTAACATCTATTTCTAGTGAGACCTTCAAACGAAAGGTGATCAACTTTCCCTCTGTGAAATTAAAACAAAATAAACACAGACCTCTTCTGGCTCACACACACATATAACACCATTGTACATGTGTGCACTCCCAGCTCCCCTGTTAATTGTGCAGACAAGATTTGAGTGCAACTGGCAGAAAGTTTAAACGAAAGAGTAATTAATTATACCACGCAGGCAGACAGAAGTAATGAGTACAGTCGACTTATGCGTATCATAAATTGTAACCTCTTGCTCCATTGTAAATCTCAGGGTTTTTTTAAATGTACTGGAGCACTGCCACATTCAATATTGTATACTTAGGCCTGAAGAGAAAAGGCAAATTTGTAAAAAAAATTATAAAAATAGATTACACTCCTTTCCCCCCAAAATATACATTAAGTACTGATTTGTCAGATAATCAGTTTTAATAAAGTTAATCAGTTTTAAATTTAATACTAAATACCGAATTAGTGTGGTAAATACTTTCCAGTTATTCAAAGACAGCGTTATAAAGACTGACAGCTGTATATGGTTGATATTACTTTCCAGTTATTCAAAGACAGCGTTATAAAGACTGACAGCTGTATATGGTTGATATTACTTTCCAGTTATTCAAAGACAGCGTTATAAAGACTGACAGCTGTATATGGTTGATATTACTTTCCAGTTATTCAAAGACAGCGTTATAAAGACTGACAGCTGTATATGGTTGATATTACTTTCCAGTTATTCAAAGACAGCGTTATAAAGACTGACAGCTGTATATGGTTAATATTACTTTCCAGTTATTCAAAGACAGCATTATAAAGGCTGACAACTGTATATGGTTAATATTACTTTCCAGTTATTCAAAGACAGCATTATAAAGACTGACAGCTGCTTGGTAAATATTACTGGTACTTTCCAGTTATACAGTGTCAGTATTATATATAAGGCAACAGTGTATGCAGTGCAGCTATGAAAATTAAACTATTTCCAATGAGAACAAGGCCTCACATTTGGTAGATAAATGAGAAATTTAGCAAATAAAGAGGCCAAGGTCATTTAATTGGACTCAACTGATGGAGATTTTTTTAGGGCAAAAATTACAGCCAGAAGGCAGGGAAACAAGGCAAACTTCAACAAGAGTATTAATACAATACAACAGTACCCATTCTAAAAAATGCTGTACTGATTGGAATGAGAAAAAACCCAATCAGTTGAATGGATCCACTAAGGTGGTTCGATCCTGCGATGCAGGCACCTCAGATGAGCGCTCAACCGACTGAGCTAAATCCTGTCCATTCAAACTGTGTTGAGAGCATCATTAAATAAAACATTCCTTCCTTGCTTGTAAAGCGTTCGCTTGATGCGCAGTCGGTCTGGGATCGATCCCCGTTGGTGGGCCCATTGGGCTATTTCTCACTCAAACCAGTGCACCACGACTGGTATATCAAAGGCTGTTGTATGTGTTATCCTGTCTGTGGGATGATGCATATAAAAGATCCCTTGCTGCTAATCGAAAAGAGTAACCCATGAAGTGGCGACAGCGGGTTTCCTCTCTCAATATCTGTGTGGTCCTTAACAATTTGTCCAATAACATATAACTGTAAATAAAATGTGTTGAGTGTGTTGTTAAATAAAACATTTCCGTTATTCATTCCTTCCTTCCTTGCTTGGAACTACTGCTGAGTTACATATTATGTATGTACAATGTATAAGTACAGCCATTTTCCCAGTGACAGTGAAGATGGTATCATGACAGCTCTTCCTGTTTAGACCAAGCACAATTTTTTTCTATTCTGTGAACACGTACATGTTTAACCTGATTCAGAGCCTAGTGGAATGTTGTTTAAGAAAATTGACATTGTTTATATATGTAGCGTCAGACAGATTTCTGGTTGCATTTCACAGATACAAGTTAACAGAAGCAAGCAAGCGTTAATTCGCACTTGGCTTGTCTCACGCTATATACCTCAAGATACACCAACTTGGCTTGTCCAGGTCTATGAGTCGAGTCATCATAAATGGGGCATATTATGTTGATAGCTAAGATTGTTCTACTTGACAAGATATCATAAATAGGGCATATTATGTTGATAGCTAAGATTTTTCTACTTGACAAGACATCATAAATGGGGCATATTATGTTGATAGCTAAGATTTTTCTACTTGACAAGATATCATAAATGGGGCATATTATGTTGATAGCTAAGATTGTTCTACTTGACAAGATATCATAAATGGGTCATATTATGTTGATAGCTGAGATTTTTCTACTGAACATTATATAAATGGGGCATATTATGTTGATAGCTAAGATTTTTCTACTTGAGAAGATATCATAAATGGGGCATATTATGTTGATAGCTGAGATTTTTCTACTAAACATTATATAAATGGGGTATATTATGTTGATAGCTACGATTTTTCATTTGAACATTATATAAATGATAGCTAAGATTTTTCTATTGAACATTATATAAATGATAGCTAAGATTTTTGTACTGAACAAGACATCATAAAAAGGGCATTTTATGTTGATAGCTAAGATTCTTTTTCTTATTTAACAAGACATCATAAATAGGGCATATTTTGTTGATAGCTAAAAATGTTCTGAACAAGACATCATAAATTGGACATATTATGTTGACAGCTGTGATTTTTCTACTTAACATGACATCATAAATGGGGAATATTATGTTGATAGCTATGATTTTTCTACCGAACAAGACATCATAAATGGGGCATATTATGTTGATAGCTGTGATTTTTCTACTTAACAAGATATCATAAATGGGGCATATTATGTTGATTATGGACAGGATTTTTCAAGTTAACAAGATAACATAAATGGGACATATTTCGTTGATAGCTAAGATTTTTCTACTTAACAAGGAATATTTTGTTGATAGCTAAGATGTTTCTACTTAACAAGATATCATAAATTATGCATATTATGTAGATATCTATGATTTTCATACTGAACAAGACATCATAAATGCAACATATTTTATTGATAGCTATGATTTTTCTACTTAACAAGACATCAATGGTGCACATTATGTTGATAGGTCAGATTTTTCTATTGAACAAGACATCATACATGGGACATATTATTTTAATAGCTATGATTTTCATACTGAAAATAGTAGCTATTTTGTAAACAAATTTTATTTTTTTTTTTTTTTTGTCAATTCTTGCTCTTTCATCTGCAATATTTGCTATAGAATCTGCTTGCTTGAAGGGATGGGACGAAGCCATTTATCCTGCAACCACTGTTTCTACTGACAGAATATGATGACAGTCATATACATGTAGTAGCAGAACATGACTTGTGATATAACTCCTGTGATGTCACACACATAGCTATATTGCAAAATCGCTCGTTTGAACTCTAGGTCATCATACAATTTAGCTGACATAACAGAAATAATAGCTTTTCCCCTTAATTTTTATGGTCTGCAGGATAAAGATGATAACTAGTTAATGATGTAGGATTTCGGCTTTATCCTGTTCGTCAATAAGAAATTGCCATTCTTACCATCACAGGATAAAGCCATTAATATTCTATGTCATTAAGTAGTTATTCTCTATTTATACTTCTCAAAATTTTAATTTTAAAGCAAATGAGAGAAAGTGAAAATAATTCTACAAGTAGATTCGTTATTAGACTTAAAGTATAACATTTGTCAACAGCAATGCTGAAAACTTGACACAAACATCGATTTAAAGTATTCAAAATTCATACAACAGTGAAACCCCTCTAATTATATCCCACAGACAGGAGAGCACATACCATGGCCTTTGATATACCGGTTGTGGTGCAATGGCTGGAACAAGAATTGGCCCATTGGACCCACCGACAAGGATTAATTCCAGACCAACTGTGAATCAGGAAAGCGTTTTACCACTGGGCTATGTCCCACCCCTGTCTGGAACAAGAAATAGCCCAATGAGCCCACTGACTGGGATTAATTCGAGGCCGACTGCACATCAGGCAGGTGCTTTGCCACTGGGCTACGTCCTGCCCCTGGCTGGAACTAAATATAGCCCAATGGGCCCACCGACAGATTCATTTTCAGACCGACCATGCATTAGGCAAGTGCTTTGCCACTGGGCTATGTCCCACCCCAGAGTAAAACAATTCATGAAGCCAAGTGATATCAGTCGACTGACCGAATGGCTTAACATTCCGAGCGATTTGACTAAATAACTCATTCAACATACGGAGACTGAGACAGGCAATGGGAAACATCGTGATCCTTTGACTGGCAAATCTTGCGACATAGGAGACCTTCATTTTAATTGCTGAATAATCCGATCGCTATGATCAATAAAACACAGACAAGCTCGTGTTTGTCCTTCGATTTGGCATCTGCAAAGAAGCAAGACGTCGGACCAATCATAAAACACGATCTTGAAAGAGTTCGCAAGCACTAGCTGACAGCAAATTTAACAACCACTTAAACATGACCTTCAGTTAGTCCAAAGATAAAAAAAAGTTTGTTTGTTTTGTTTAATGATGCCACTATAGAGAACATTGATTTAGTAATCACTGGCTATTGGATGTCAGACATTTGATAATTGTGATGTATAGTTTTTAAAAGAAACCTGTTACACTTTTCCCAGGAAACATTTTTTTTCAGTACTGCATCACAATTCGCTACACAAATTTCAGAGATTGCTACACAATTGTAAAATGTTAAATAGTAGTTGCTATTCATCGTTCAACTAATCACCAACTGTTGCTAATCAAAATTTTAAAAACAAAATGTTGCCTGTTTTTATATACACCATCCCATAGACAGAATAACACACATCACAGCCTGTAAGATACTAGCTATGGGAGACCCACTCAAATGGGGAAACCCCCTCAAATGGGGAAAACCCCAATCAGACAAGGGTCCATTGAGAGAATTTGGTCTTATGATAAAAGCACCTCAGGCAAGTGCTTTATTGAGTAAGCTAAGATCTCACTTCCTTAATCCACAGTGTCATATATATATATATATATATATATATATATATATATATATACCATAGCCAGCATGATGAAAAGTTAAAGTTTGTTTTGTTTAACAACACCACTAGAGCACAATGATTTATTAAACATCAGCTACTGGATGTTAAACATTTAGTAATTCTGACAACCTAAGAGAGGAAACCTGCTACCTTTTTCCATTAGTAGCAAGGGATCTTTTATAATATAATATGCACCATCCCGCAGACAGGGTAGCACATACCATGGCCTTTGATATATACCAGTCGTAATGCACTGGCTGGAATGAAAAATAGGCCAATGGGCTCACAAACAGAGATCTATCACAGACAAAACATGCATCAGGCAAGTGCATTATGACTGGGCTACATGTGTATATCCACCTCCCCAGCGTGATGAAGCAACTTCAGGTATTTCCTCTACTACATACATCACATACATGTAGCTCTAACATTAACAGCTGTTCTCGTTGGCAATCTAGAACAAATTTCAGATGACTGAAATTATTATACTTGATGGACTCCGAGTTTTTTCATATCCCAACCAATGTTCCAGGATTGGCACATCACAGGTCATGGTATGAACCATTATGTCCTTGGGTAACTGCATATATTAAAGATCCCTTGGCATAGTTTTGGTATAAGTAGCCTATTAATTAGTGGCAGCAGGTTTTCCCCCGTCTCACTCTCTTTCTCTCTCTCTCTCTCTCTCTCTCTCTCTCTCTCTCTCTCTCTCTCTCTCTCTCTCTCTATATATATATATATATATATATACTCTTCAAAAGAAGAAACGCAAAACCACATTGTCGTAACATTTGGAGAATTGATTTAATTATTGAATGGTGAGTCCGATAATTACCAAATGTTGCAGGATTGTTCACAATTCACTCTAGTCCATTGTGAGTAAGTGATAGGACACACCACCAAGGTCAAGGTCATCTGGAGTCAATACCGGGTGTGGCCTCCGCGTGTGTTGACAACTGCCTGGCACCGCCTGCCCATTGAAGCAACCAGAGTACGGATGACGTCCCGGGGGATGGTGGCCCACTCGGCCTGCAAGGCTGCTGCCAGCTCGGGCAGAGTCTGGGGCTGTGGTTGTCGCTGTCGGAGGCGTCGGTCCAACTCGTCCCATAGATGCTCAATTGGGTTTCAAATCCGGTGATATCGATGGCCAAGGAAGGACATTAATGTTGTTGTTCTGTAGGAAAGCCGTTGTGAGACGTGCTGTGTGAGGCCTGGCGTTGTCATGTTGGAACACTGCGTGGCGTTGGCCATAACTGGAACGATGTGTGGCCGGAGGATCTGGTCAATGTAGCCCTGTGCATTCAGGTTGCCCTGCACGTGGAACAGGTCAGTTCTGCCAGTGTGTGAGGTGGCTGCCCACACCATGACACTACCCCGCCGAATCTGTCCACTTCCTGCACGCAGTTTGCCGCATAACGTTCACCACGACGCCTATACACGCGACATCTTCCATCATGACGTCGGAGCAGAAATCGGGACCTGTCATTGAACCACACCTGTCTCCATCGCAGTTGAGGCCATTGTCGATGAATCTGGCACCACTGCAGTCGGAGTCGACGGTGTTGTGGTGTTAAGATGACACCTCGAACTGGACGTCTGGCACGAATTCCTACCTCACGTAGGCGGTTCCGTACGGTCTGGTCGGATATCCTGCGCAAACCTGGTATTGCTGCGGCTGTGGAGGTGGCAGTAGTCAATCGTTCCCGAAGGTGGCGTACCCGGATGTAGCGGTCCTGCCCGGGGTAGTGACCCGTGGTCGACCGGATCTAGGGAGGTCACATGTTGATCCATGTTGCTGGTAATGGTCCCACAGTCTGGAGATGGTGCTTGGGGACACATGGAATGCCCTGGCAAACGGCCGTTCTGGATTCGCCTGCGTCTAGTCGGCCGATGGCTTGTTTCTCTGCGGTTCACTGAGACGTGGCATGTCCTGGATTGTCAACTCGGCAGATACAGAGGCCAGGCAAGCGAACACCCTGCACTTTTTATACTGTCGGTGTTCATGTTGCACGTGCAGACAACGCACGTGCAGTGGTGACATGGTTTGCACGTGGCTGCGTTTTTGCGAATATTCACATTTTGGAACTTTATTGTACAGTAGCTGCGTTTTATCGAATGTAACCGTGGGAATGTGTTTGGGACATGCAATGACCTTATATTCACAAAGCATGAACCGGTAGGAAACATAAAATCGGAGTTATAACCCATTTGTACCCTTTTGCGTTTCTTTTTTTGAAGAGTATATATATATGCCTCTCTCTCTCTCTCTCTCTCTCTCTCGCTCTGCCTCTCTCTCTCTCTCTCTCTCTATCTCTCTCTCTCTCTCTTTCTCTCTCTCTATATATCTCTCTCTGCCACTCTCATTCTCTGCCTCTCTATCTCTCTCTCTCTGCCTTTCTCTCTCTCTCTGCCTCTCTCTCTCTCTCTGCCTTTCTCTCTCTCTCTCTGCCTCTCTCTCTCTCTCTGCCTCTCTCTCTCTGCCTCTCTCTCTCTCTGCCTCTCTCTCTCTCTCTGCCTCTCTCCTTTTATCTGTGTAGCTGGCTCTTTCTCCCCCTCCCTATATATCAGTTTCTACATGTATGTTTGTGTGTGTAGTCTCCCTCCCTCTCTCCCTCCCCCTCTCTCTCTCCACCTTCCCAAGTGTTAAATAACCATATGCAAATAGCCATAGTTTACTAATGGAAAAAATAAGGGATCACATAAATAGTCAGTGTTTCTAACAGAAATGTTTTTTTTTATATTCACAATGTAAACAGGGGGTATGGGAGACCTCCCCTAGAAAGAAAATGGGTTAGGTTTAGGGTTAGGGTTAAGAAAATCATACAGTAATGATAAGAGTCGTTAATGTTGTCAACTTAAAAACATAAAATTCTGTAAAACAAAATTGGGTATGGTGCCATACCCATTTTATCCTATGGCAGAAACCCTGATAGTTGCAGCAAACAGAGATTACAAGCAAACTATGCATCCACAGTGTTAGGAGCTAATATTACCTCTGTGTATTTTATAAAGATGCTTAGCATGGGGACGTTTAGATTGGGTGTGGTGGCCTTTCACTGTGTAAATATAACTACTTCTATATTAAATGACAAAGATATGAGTGTTCTTTGAGGTTGTAGTTATCAAATTCATCTTTGTACACAATATTTAGCGTGATGTGTACGTGTACAGTACGTAGTTGATTGGAACTGAATACAGGGCTAGCTCCGAGTCAGTAAACAATTTCGCCAAATTATCTATAAAACTTCAAAAATAGCAGAAACTGTGTTATTTTCTAACAAAATATCAATTATTACATGTAATGTTTTTGCCAAATTAAAATAAAATTCGTCATTTGTTTTTAAAATTCGCAATTGGTGAATTTAGCGAGTGGCAGAGCTACACACGTAGCCCTGCATTGAGTACCATATATCATATATTGCCGTGTATTAGCCAACTCCTTGGATAAGCCGACCTCTTACTTTGACCCAAAATATCTAGTACAAAATCATCGGCCTTGTGTATAAGCCGAAGTCATCTTTTGTCCAGCTGTATGTCGATTTCAATAATACTGTCAACAAATAGACATGTGCTTTTCTTGTTCATTATATTTGTTTTCCCTTTAATTATTACAAACACGGTAATCGCGATCGCAATCAATGCGGCAATGCTAACATCTACCATGCCATGAAAAATAATTTAGAACTGATAAAGCATAACAGAAAAATAACTAATTCAAGCTGTAACAACATATCACTGCACACAAGTAATTAATTTATTCACTGGACAGCAAAAAGTAAAATTATTGAGGCATGTTTAATCCCCCACCACACACACAGAAACAAAAGATCATGCGGTCCGTGACTGCAGCTGTTCACTGTATATAGTATGGTCATGTGACAATAGTGGGAGTAATTATCGTCCTGAAATTCATGTTATGTTTTTCCAGTCGGTAATGTTAATAATGAGCTTAATTTATTTATGACATTACTTTACAGTTTAATGCACCCACCCAACAAAACAATAATATTAGAAATATAATACTTGTTTGAAGAAAAAACACCGTTTTGTATCTTAAAATTGCTATATGAAAAAATGGTCCCAGCACAGGTCAAACAAAGATGGCGGACAGTTGGAAAGAATATGTTTTTACCATTGAAATGACAACAAAACAAGTAAAAAAAAATTATTATTCATCAAACTTATAATGCATACAAGAACAAAAAAACTGCATAATATTGCATGATGGGGTGTTTTATTTATACTGTGCACAAATTATTGTTACATATATACTCTGTGAAAGGCTAAAGGTCTGATCAAAATTTACAAGTCACGGTCGGGAGTATTTTCGATCGGAATTTTATGCTCCAATTTGTTGCCTCCGTGTATAAGCCGACTCTCTTCTTTTGGAAAGTGTTTCTAGACTTCAAAAGTCGGCTAATACACGGCAATATACAGTAAGTACAAAGAAGACTGTCAGCAGTGCAGATCATAAAATGAGAAGCTATCAGAATGATTGGAAACTGTTAAAAAGGACTTGTGTATTATATTATAGATCAGATGTGAGACATAGCCCAGTGGTATGAAGCACTCACTGGATGCACGGTCAGTCTGGGATCGATCCCTGTCGGTGGGTCCACTGGGCTATTTTTCGCTCCAGCCAGTGCACCAAGACTGGTATATTAAAGTCTGTGGTATGTGCAATCCTGTCTTTGGGATGGTCTGGGCTCACTCTGGATCAAAAATACCTGTAGCCAAAAAATTAGCCACTTGTAAATTTTATTAGCCATTTTTTGTAAATTTGGCTACCGACAGCGCGAGCTCTGGATGGTGCATATAAGAGATCCCTTGATACTAATGGGAAAATGTACCTTATTTCCTTTCTTAAACTATATGTTAAAATAACCAAATGTTTCACATCCAATAGCTGATGATTAATAAATCAATGTGCTCTAGTGGTGTCATTAAAGAAAACAAACTTTAAAACAAACTTTGGCAATAGCCAATGATTAATAAATCAATGTGCTCTAATGGTGTCGTTTAACAAAAACTAAATTTGATCTATAAGACCAAGTATTTCCCATATTTCTTTTTGTCAGTATATACAAAATGTGTTAGCTCATTTCAGATTCCTTTCCAGGGCTGCAGAAAGTACTCGCCCGGTCGCAAAATGCGAGTAAAATTCTGATGGACGAGTTAAAAAATACAGCTACCAGTCCGATGGGCGATCTGTCTTTTTCTGACTGACTAATTTAATTTGTTCTGTACATATTTTGTTTTTGCATTGAATCTGCGATGTGCTCTGAATAGATTGTTCTGTTAAACACTTTCAGGATGTCACTCGAATTTTGTAAATCTATATAAAAGAAATGTGGAAAAACTTAGTATTTACCAGTCTTTAAAAATTTATTGATTTGTCAGTCAAGGTTTGGGTCTTGTTTTCGTTTGCTATATATATAATGTTGATCACTTACTAAGTGTCCTTAATTTTTTGTCATTAAAAAAAAAAAAAAAAAAAAAAAAAAAAATATATATATATACCATTTGAAGTTGAACAATAATATATTCTAACGGACTAGCAGAAAGTCGAAAGTCTGCCGGGCTAGTAAATTTTAGTTGGTTCTGGTCCGGCGGGTTAGTGAAATATTTTCCATTTCTGCACCCCTGCTTCGCTTTCTCGCTTCCTGATGGTTTTCTGTCAATTTTCAACACTCTTTCAATCTGCGTGTGCTCGTATCTTGTTCACAACATCACTGGGTATTGATTCATTATAATTATCATGTGGCCAGTGATCAGTCTAAAAATAGAATCCTATATGCTGCAGTGTTGAACACTAAATTCCAACAGGAAGCTAATATAGCCTATCTAGTATCTACCAGTACACAAAATTTTTTTTAAAGGCATACTGTCACGGATTTAAGAACCTTATTTCTCAAAAAATGGATAATAAATAAAAATTACATTAATTGTTGGAAACCAAATCTAGCTATTGCATCACCTTAACTGAACCATGATGGAGTGAAATCCATGTCAACCCTCTCGGCAATTTTAGTTTTTGAATTATGGACCATTGCCATAATTCAATTATTTTTACAAAATATCATTAATAAATGGAGTATGGTGGTTATGAATATGGTTGAATAAAGTACATTTAGGAACAAATCAAATTATTTTTGTTCCGGTAATACTTTGTTAGACCAGTAAATAGGTCAGTGATCTGTGACAATATGCCTTTAAGTACAACACTAGATCACATTGGGCCGAATATATACAAAGCCTTTTTATCTCATTAGAATGCTTAAACATTGGGATGCATTTAAGAAAAACAGGATTTATAAATTCAGCCCACTGAATGCTTAAACACCTGCATTTAAGAAAAAATAGGCTTCATAAGTTCGGCCCACTGAATGCTTAAACACCTGCATTTAAGAAACACAGCTTCACAAGTTTAGCCCATGGAATGCTTAAACACCTGCATTTAAGAAACACAGCTTCATAAGTTTAGCCCATGGAATGCTTAAACACCTGCATTTAGAAACAACAGGCTTCATAAGTTCAGCCCATTGAATGTTTAAACACCTGCATTTAAGAAACACAGCTTCATAAGTTCAGCCCATTGAATGCTTAAACACCTGCATTTAGAAACAACAGGCTTCATAAGTTCAGCCCATTGAAGGCTTAAACACCTACATTTAAGAAACAACAGGCTTCATAAGTTCAGCCCATTGAAGGCTTAAACACCTACATTTAAGAAACAACAGGCTTCATAAGTTCAGCCCATTGAATGCTTAAACACCTGCATTTAGAAACAACAGGCTTCATAAGTTCAGCCCATTGAAGGCTTAAACACCTGCATTTAGAAACAACAGGCTTCATAAGTTCAGCCCATTGAATGCTTAAACATCTGCATTTAAGAAAAAATAGGCTTCATAAGTTTGGCCCATTGAAGGCTTAAACACCTGCATTTAAGAAACAACAGGCTTCATAAGTTCAGCCCATTGAATGCTTAAACACCTGCATTTAAGAAAAAATAGGCTTCATAAGTTCGGCCCACTGAATGCTTAAACACCTGCATTTAGAAACAACAGGCTTCATAAGTTCAGCCCACTGAATGCTTAAACACCTGCATTTAAGAAACAACAGGCTTCATAAGTTCGGCCCACTGAATGCTTAAACACCTGCATTTAAGAAACAACAGGCTTCGTAAGTTCAGCCCACTGATAATCACCAGCTATTTGATGTGAAACATTTGGTTCTGTGGCTGGTCAGTTTACTGTATATTTTATTTCTATTGTATCACTCATAAAACTTTTAGGACTTCTGGATATATCTGGAATGTTGTCAAAAATAAGTGCAAAACATTAAAAGCTGTTTGTCAAAATTATTATCTATATTTTGTGTGGCATTTGCTACCTGCCACTGTCAATTTCAAGCCTTACCTAATCTGTTATAACAATCTATATACCTGTACATGTACATGTATGATATCCTAAATTTAACGCGCAAGTGAAAAAGAAAGAAAGAAAAGCAAAACGTTTTTGTTTTGATTAATGACACCGCTAGAGCACATTCATTCATTTATTAATCATCGGCTATTGGATGTCAAACATTTGGTAATTTTGACATATAGTCTTAGAAAGGAAATTCGCTACATTTTTCCATTAGTAGCAAGGGATCTTTTATATGCACCATCCCACAGACAGGACAGCATATACCACGGCCTTTGATATACCAGTTGTGTTACACTGGCTGGAACGAGAAGTAGCTCAATGGACCCACCGACAGGAATCGATCCCAAACTGACCACAGCCTTTGATATGCCAGTCGTGGTGCACTGGCTGGAATGAGAAATAGCCCAATGGGCCACCAACGGGGATCAATCCCAGACCGACCGTACATCAGGCAAGCACTTTACCACTGGGCTATGTCCTGCCCCAAAGTGAAAAATGTGTTATGCAATTTAACAAAAATTGTACGAACGACAGGCAATGAAACCTGTCATTCGAAAAAGTCTAGTTTTCAGAAGAATGCAGTATACTAACTTCTTTGGGTAGTATACCATACCAAGTATCATCGGTGTCAAAGTTCAAAGTGCTCATAACTTTGGATGATGCATTAAATACCTAAGGCCTACCATTGGTAAGATATGTGACTGACTTACTGTCTTAAATGTTGTTTTATCTGGCCAGTAAATTCCTGTAATCTAATGTTCAACAACTAGTTTGTGATCAGTGTTCCGCCTACTATATGCTTGAAATGTGCAGGGTCCTACTACAAATGTGCAGAACTAAGGTATAGTTTGTTTTCTTTTGTTTAATGACACGGATAGGGATTGTAATTCTGACCCGTAGTCATCAGAGGAAACCCGCTACATTTTCCCACAGGAAAGCACATAACACGGCCTTTGTTCAGTTGTGGAGCACTGGTTGGAATGTGAAAAAAAACAATCAGTTGAATGGATCCAACAAGGTGGTTCGATCCTGTGCAGCAAGCATCTCAAATGAGCACTCAACTGACTGAGCTAAATCCTGCACCTAACTAACGTGCTTCCAGTTAACTTATTCTCTAGCTTAAAGCCACTTTTTCTGATTAAAGGCATATTGTCACAGACCACTGACCTATCTAATGGTCTAACAAAGTATTACCTGAACAAAAATAATTTGACTTGTCCCTAAATGTACTTCATTTAACCATCTTTATAACCACCATACTACATTTATTAAATGATATTTTGTAAAAATAATTGAATTATGGCTATGGTCCATAATTGAAAAACTAACCTTGCAGAGAGGGTTGACATGGATTTCATTCCATCATGGTTCAGTTAAGGTGATGTGATAGCTAGATTTGGTTTCCAACAATTAATGTAATTTTTATTTATTATCCATTTTTAGAGAAATAAGGTCCTTAAATCCGGACCGTATGCCTTTAAAGCCACTTTTTCTGATTAACATTACCAGTCGGGGTTAGATGTTGTAGTATTTATACATAGTGTGCATGTTGAAAGTTTGTTTCATTTAACAGCACTAGAGCACATTGTTTTATTAGTCATTAGCTATTAGATGTCAAACATTTGGTTATTTTGACATATACATGTAGCTAGGTAGTCTAAGAAAGTAAACCTGCTGCATACTTCCATTAGTAGTAAGGGATCTTTAAATGCACCATCCCATAGACAGGACAGCACATCCCATAGACAGGACAGCACATAGTATGATACCACAGCCTTTGATATACCAGTTGTTAATTCTGACATGTAGTACTCCAATGATACCCACTACATTCTTTCATTAGCAGCAAGGGATCTTTTATATGCAGGACAGCACATCCCATAGACAGGACAGCACATAGTATGATACCACAGCCTTTGATATACCAGTTGTTAATTCTAACATGTAGTACTCCAATGATACCCACTACATTCTTTCATTAGCAGCAAGGGATCTTTTATATGCAGGACAGCACATCCCATAGACAGGACAGCACATAGTATGATACCACAGCCTTTGATATACCAGTTGTTAATTCTGACATGTAGTACTCCAATGATACCCACTACATTCTTTCATTAGCAGCAAGGGATCTTTTATATGCAGGACAGCACATCCCATAGACAGGACAGCACATAGTATGATACCACAGCCTTTGATATACCAGTTGTTAATTCTGACATGTAGTACTCCAATGATACCCACTACATTCTTTCATTAGCAGCAAGGGATCTTTTATATGCAGGACAGCACATAACAAGACCTTTGATAGGCCAGATGAGGGGAACAGGCTGGAACGAGAAATATCCCAATATAATAGGCCCACAGACAGGGATCGATCCTAGACTAATCATGCATCAGATGAGTGCTTTACCACTGGGCTATGTCCCGCCTCGGTGTGTATCAGGGCTCACCCTCTGTATGACCAACTTAGCCAATTGCTAATTTGTATTCAAAGTGGCTACAACATTAAGTTTTTGGCTAATAAAATATTTCTTAAATCAACCACATTTCAATAATTTTCAACCAAATACTTGACATACATGTACATATCTGAAAATTGGCTAAACCAAAATTTGTTCCAGCGTGAGTCCTGATATATGTTGACTGAAACGTTGAAGCTTCAGCCACATATATAGTTACTATAGTTGTCTGTGGGAATTGATTTGGTGGTGCACACCCTGTAAGATGATGGCCTAACATTTGGATGTATATAATGACCAGGCACGCACATCCCTGCCTGGACTGCTCTCGCAAAGACTTCCACTTTGGCTGATCCATTATTGACGAGATCCGAGACGCAATTAGCTCACAATGCCTGCTGAATATTTCACGCTGTTTGTTTTCCTATTTATTCAAAACAGCACGAGGAAGGGCAAAACGGGTTCATCTACACTTCTACAAGTTCACCAATATGGCTGTCGAAATGTGAATGAATGGAGGAAAGGAGGAAGGGAAGGAAGGAGGAAGGAAGGGAAGGAAGGAGGGATGGAGGTTTATTCTAAACAGCGTGAGGAAGGACAAAACAGGTTCATCTACACTTCTACAAGTTCACCAATATGGCTGTCGAAATATGAATGAATGGACAAAAGGAGGGAGGAAGGGAGGGAAGGAGGAAGGAAGGGAGGGAAGGAGGAATGAAGGGAAGGAAGGAGGGATGGAGGTTTATTCTAAACAGCGTGAGGAAGGGCAAAACAGGTTCATCTACACTTCTACAAGTTCACCAATATGGCTGTCGAACTGTGAATGAACGGAGAAAAGGATGGTGGAAGGGAGGGAATGAGGAAGAAAGGGAAGGAAGGAGGGATGGAGGTTTATTCTAAACAGCGCGAGGAAGGGCAAAACAGGTTCATCTACACTTCTACAAGTTCACCAATATGGCTGTCGAAATGTGAATGAATGGAGGAAAGGAGGGATGAAGGGAGGGAGAGAGGAAGGGAGGGAGGAAAGGAGAAAGGGAGGAAAGGAGGGATGGAGGAAGAGAGGTTTTTTGAAAACAGCGCGAGGAAAGGAAAAACGGGTTCATCTACACTTCTACAAGATCACCAACATGATTGTCTAAGTGTGAATGAACGGAGGAAGGAGGAAAGGAGAGAGGGAGGGTGGGAGAGAGGAAAGGAGGACGGAAGGGACGGAAGGAGGGAGGGAGGTTTATTCTAAACAGCACGAGGAAGGGCAAAACGGGTTCTACAAGATCACCTTGGCTTGGCTAGGTTTTTAACATGTTCATATCCCTTTATGGTTTCAAACACGCAAAAGATCACCAACATGGTTGTCGAAGTATGAAGGAAGGAAGGGAGGAGGGTGGGAGATAGGAAGAAATTAAGGGAGGTTTATTGAAAACAGTGCAAGGATGGGAAAAAACAACTTCTACAAGTTCACCAACATGGCTGTCGAAATGTGAATGAACGGAGGAGGGAGGAAGAGAGGGAGGCAATGTTTATTCAAAACAGCACGAGGATGGATAGATGGATGGATGTATGGATGGATGGATGGATGAATGGATGCAAGGATGGATGGATGGATGGATGGATGGATGCAAGGATGGATGCAAGGATGGATGGATGGATGGATGGATGGATTGATGGATGGATGGACGGATAGATGCATGGATGCATGGATGGATGGATGGATGGGTGCATGGATGGACAGATGATTGGATGCATGGATGCATGGATGGATGGATGGATGGATGGATGGATGGATGGATGGATGGATGCATGGATGGATGGATGGATGGATGGATGGATGGATGGACGGATGGATGGATGGATGGACGGATGATTGGATGGATGCATGGACGGATGGATGAACGGATGGACGGATGGATGGATGGATGGACGGACGGATGATTGGATGGATGGATGGATGGATGGATGGATGGATGGATGGATGCATGCATGAATGTGTGGATGGATGGATGGATGGATGGATGGATGGATGGATGATTGGATGCATGGATGGATGGATGGTTAGATGGATGGATGGATGGATGGATGGATGGATGCATGGATGGATGCATGGATGGATGCATGGATGGATGCATGGATGCATGGATGTGTGGGTAGGTTGATAGACGTTTTAACATAAAATACTGTTTCCCATTACCTGACTGACTCTAATCTTAACCTTCAAACATAAATGTTTTTTTTTTTTACAAATGATTTCCAAGAAAATGATACAAGTCAATCACTTTAGTGTAAGTATTTATGCAGGGCTTACTCTGGCACTTGTGAATTTTAAAAGCAGTTGGCGAATTGTATTTTAATTTGGCAAAATAATTTCATATAATAATTGACATTTTAAAGAAAATATCTGTCGATTTCTGCAATTTTTAAAGTTTAATAGACAATTTGGCAAAATATTTTGCTCACCCATAGCGAGCTCTGGTTATACATTTTCCATATAAAGTTAAAGTTCGTTTTTTAACGACACCACTAGAGCACATTGATTTTTTGTCTTATCATCGGCTATTGGACATCAAACATATGGTCATTCTGACACTGTTTTTTAGAGGAAACCCGCTGTCGCCACATAGGCTACTCTTTTACAACAGGCAGCAAGGGATCTTTTATTTGCACTTCCCACAGGCAGGATAGCACAAACCATGGCCTTTGTTGAACCCAGTTATGGATCAGTGGTCGGAGCAAGTGGTTTACACCTACCCATTGAGTCTTGTGGAGCACTCACTCAGAGTTTGGAGTCGGTATCTGGATTAAAAATCCCATGCCTCGACTGGGATCCGAACCCAGTACCTACCAGCCTGTAGACCGATGGCCTAACCACGATGCCACTGAGGCGGGTCTTTTCCATATAAAATAAATTTCCAAAATAAAATGTTTTTCTTACCTACATATTATACCCATACCCTATTTGTTTTCCCAGCCTTTTTTTTTTTTTTTTTTTTTGTTGGCTTTAACTATATATTTGCACAGGTAAAATTTTATACTATAGATACCCTAATACATCATAGTAACCCATTTTCCCTTCCGTACAAGAGCAATGTTATAGGCAATATACAGATTATATCTGTTTACACGAGTAACTTCAAAGATACAAACGATGTTTATTACTAATGAGAATTGCATTTATTGCACTTGTTGTGCACTTCATCAGATCTGGCTGCAGAAACAACAGACTGAAGTAATAAATCACTAACTTGCCCACCGCACTACCATACCCTTATTTTCATCATTGATCGGGCTAACTTATTGATCCGGACCAGTCTAAATGGGAATGTCGGGGTTAATGAGTTAAATAATGAATTATTCTCCGTAATAAAATTATAGATCCATTTTTATTGATGCTGGTGGTGATTTATTTCCATCCTTAGCACCAATTATGGTTCAAGCATGCTGTCCTGGGCAAGCAATTTGGCCTTTAGGACCTGTTTCTCCAGGAAAGACATCAATGGATTATCTATAGACAAGTAACCTGTCACCGCATAGGTTACTATTACTGCATAGCACATTCTTAGTTAACATAATTTAACATTGAGCCTTTGTGCAATATTTCTTTGTTGAATTTCCATCTGAGGACCCTAGCTTGGATTTTGTTGTTGTTTTGTTTGGGGTTTTTTTTTTTTGGGGGGGGGGGGGGTGGTGGTGCAGATGAATTCTTGGAATGAAGAAAATTTTGAAATCTAGAGGCTCTGAAATATCATTTTGCAGCCATTTCAGGGAGGTTACATATTTAAAACATCAATAGATCTATGATTTATAAATCAATGTGCTCTAGTGGTGTCATTAAACAAAACAAACTTCTTCTTCAGGACACTTCATCTGATCCACACACTACCGACTCCAAACCCTGAGTGAGTACTCCGTAAGGCTCAGTGGGTAGGTGTAAACCACTTGCACTGACCAGTGATCCATAACTGGTTCAACAAAAGCCATGGTTTGTGCTATCCTGCCTGTGGGAAGCGCAAATAAAAGATCCCTTGCTGCTTGTCAGAAAAGAGTAGCCTATGTGGCAACAGCAGGTTTCCCCTAAAAAACAGTGTCAGAATGACCATATGTTTGAAGTCCAATAGCCGATGATAAGATAAAAAAATAAATGTGCTCTAGTGGCGTCGTTAAATAAAACAAGCTTTACTGATTTACACACTTAAAGCATTTGCTTATCTCTTAGTAAAATTTGAAATTATTTTTATCCTTGGAGTGTCAGATGCATTTATATTGTTTATATATATATGCATTCCAAAAATAAACTTTAAATGATTAATGTTAAAGAAAATTACTTTATCAGGCAAGATAGTAAGTTTCAGACAGAACAACCATAGAATGTTTTAAGAGGATCAGAAAGAAAGAAATGTTCTATTTAACGACGCACTCAACACATTTTGTTTATGGTTATATGGCGTCAGACATATGGTTAAAGACCACACAGATATTAAGAGAGGAAACCCGCTGTCGCCACTTCATGGGCTACTCTTTTTCAATTAGCAGCAAGGGATCTTTTATATGCACCATCCCACAGACAGGGTAGTACATACCACGGCCTGTGATATACCAGTCGTGGTGCATTGGCTGGAATGAGAAATAGCCCAAAGGGCCCACCGAGAGGGAATGATCCCAGACCGACCGTGCATCGAGCGAGCGCTTTACCACTGGGCTACGTTCTGCCCCCTAAGAGGATCAGTACATACATGAATCTTTAAGCTTCCCAAGGAGTTGGTTCTAATAGGGGCCAATAGGTCTGCCCCTCCCCCATGCACCTCCCAGTGGAGGAGCACAAGCATTTCTTTTCAACTTATTTTCGTGCTAATAACCTATTAAGGTTCAAGCACACTGTCCTGGGTACACACACCTCAGCTACCTGGGCTGTCTGTCCAGGACAGTGGGTTAGTTGTTTGTTGGTTAGTGGTTAGTGAGAGAGATGAGGGTGTAGTGGCCTTACACCTACCCACTGAGCCATTAAGAATTTGTTCTGGGTTGGAGCTGGCACCCGGTTGCGAACCTTGTACCTACCAGCCTATAGTCCAATAGCTTAACCACTGCGCCACCAAGGCACAATTTGGAGGGGTTTATATACAAAGGTGACCAAAAATTATGAGGCACAGTACACACATGCTACCCAGTTGCTGTCATCTTCCCACACCTATAGCTTCTGGGGCATGACGTATAGCTCAGTGCTACAACGCTTGTATGATGTGCGATCGATCTAGGATCGATCCCCATCAGTGGGCCCATTGGGTTATTTCTCGCTCCAACCAGTGCTCCACAATTGGTGTAACAAAGGCTGTGGTATGTATTATCATGTCTGTCGGATGATGCATATAAAAGATCCCTTGCTGCTAATGAAAAAGAGTAACAGCAGGTTTTCTCTCTCAATATCTGTGTGGTCATTAACCATATGTTCTGTGGGATGGTGCATAAAAAAAATAAAACTTGCTGCTAATCGAAAAAAAGAGTAGCCGATGAAGTGGCAACAGCAGGTTTTCTCTCTCGATATCTGTACGGTCCTTAACCATATGTCCGACACCATATAATTGTAAATAAAATGTGTTGAGTGCATTGTTAAATAAGACAGTTCCTTCCTTCTATAGCTTCTGGTGCGGGACGTAGCCCAGTGGTAAAGCGCTCGCTTGATGCACAGTTGGTCTAGGATCGATCCCCGTCAGTGGACCCATTGGGCTATTTCTCGTTCCAGCCAGTGCCCCACAGCTGGTGCATGAAAGGCCGTGGTATGTACTACCCTGTCTGTGGGATGGTGCATATAAAAGATCTCTTGCTGCTAATCGAAAAGAGTAGCCCAAGAAGTGGTGACAGCAGGTTTCCTCGCTTAATATCTGTGTGATCCTTAACCATGTGTTGAGTGCATCGTTAAATAAAACAGTTCCTTCCTTCTATAACTTCTACACATAAGTGGTATAATGACATAGGGAATGCTGGTGTAGAATCCCTTTGGATTCAGATGCAACAGAACTCCACCTGTGCCCACACGGAGAGAGAAAGGTACTAATTAGGAGAAACATCTCACCTGTGGCAGGCCAGTCTTCTTTGATGTGCTAACGATCATTCTAACAGTCTTTGGTATAAACAGCAGCATTATTTCACATACCTGCAAAAAAAAGAAGAAAGGAATGTTTAATCACACTTAGAAGCTTCAGAATAGATCAGGCTCAGCTAATTATAATAACTATAGCCTGATATCGGCTCCCACCCAGAGGTAGTTTTAACGACTCAGTGGGTAGGTGTAAGACCACTACGCCCTCTTCTCTCTCACTAACGACTAACAACTAACCCACTGTCCTGGACATATAGCCCAGATAGCTGAGGTGTGTGTGCCCAGGATAGCGTGCTTGAACCTTAATTTGAATATAAGCACAAAAATAAGTTGCAAAGAAATGATAGATGAATGAATGAATGTTTAACGACACCCCAGCACGAAAAATACATCGGCTATTGTGTGTCAAACTATGGTAATGGAAATGAATACGGTGATGATCAACATCAATATAAAAATTCAAGATATAAATAAAAACAGTGTAAAGAACTGTGCAAAAATGCATATACAAATATCACAGACAGATACTGACTTTTACTCTAAACTTCAATTTGTGCACCGGCCTCGGTGGCGTCGTGGCAGGCCATCGGTCTACAGGCTGGTAGGTATTGGGTTCGGATCCCAGTCGAGGCATGGGATTTTTAATCCAGATACCGACTCCAAACCCTGAGTGAGTGCTCTGCAAGGCTCAATGGGTAGGTGTAAACCACTTGCACTGACCAGTGATCCATAACTGGTTCAACAAAGGCCATGGTTTGTGCTATCCTGCCTGTGGGAAGCGCAAATAAAAGATCCCTTGCTGCCTGTCATAAAAGAGTAGCCTATGTGTTGACAGCGGGTTTCCTCTAAAAAAATCTGTGTGGTCCTTAACCATATGTCTGATGACATATAACCGTAAATAAAATGTGTTGAGTGCGTCGTTAAATAAAACACTTCTTTCTTTCAATTTGTGCTGTATTGGCCATTCTCAAAGAGAATGTTACACCCCTGCACCAGGGTGAGGTTACAGTACGTGCAGGGACAATGAAATGAATAAAAATTATTGTTTTGTTCATGCATCACATGCGATAGTCTAGTTGTGCATGACCTAGTTTTCATTCGACCATTAATCATCATGCCATGGTTATGCAAATATGAAATGTGTTACTTGAACTTGTTTTTTGCGTAACCCATAAATGGCGTACGCAAGTTTTTAATTTTCAGACACCTGGATGTAAGTAGAGCACAAACCAACAATAAAGTTAAAAGATGTTTTGTTTAACAACACAACTAGAGCACATTGATTAATTAATCATCGGCTATTGGACTGACTGCGTGGATGGTATTCAAAACCATGTAAACTTCTTAACAGAATTATTATGTCCGTTAAGACATTTTTATTCTCTGACATCAAATACCTTTCTTATCTTTGGTTATTTCACAACAGCTTGCACTGATCAGCATGTCTGATACAGTGTACAGCATTAATGAGATTATGAACTGGCATGGGATTATGAACCAAGCATCAAGGGATTATGAACTGGCATGGGATTATGAACCAAGCATCAATGGATTATAAACTGGCATGGGATTATGTACTGGCATGGGATTATGAACCAAGCATCAAGGGATTATGAACTGGCATGGGATTATGAACTGGCATGGGATTGTGAACTGGCATGGGATTATGAACCAAGCATCAAGAAATTATGAACTGGGATGGGATTATGAACTGGCATGGGATTATGAACCAAACATCAAGGGATTATGAACTGGCATGGGATTATGAACTGGCATGGGATTATGAACCAAGCACAGGACTATATAGTCATATATGAACCAAGCATACCCAGATCATGAACCCTGAATGTCCAGATCATGAACACAGCATGGGATTATGAACCTGACATAGGATTATGAACAAAGTATATGGGATCATGAACCCAGCATTGGATATCAACCCAGTATGGAATTATTTATGAACCAATAATGGAATGATGAACATGACATGGGCTTATGCAACCAGCATGGAATGAATAATTCCATATGGTACCGTTGCATAATTCTCACGCTAGCTGATAATTATGCTAATAATTTTTTTATTATGCACATGGTATGTGATATGAACTTTGCATGTAATATGCACCTGGCATATGATAAAATGTAAACTGGATATTATGGAATACGATCTAGATACCAGCCTTATAACATACACAGGATATCACTTGACCACTGGAGCAACCCACTATTGGAGTGGGGGTGCCAACCAACACTATGTACATATGTACAAAGTTAAAAAGAATAAAATACAGTAAAAAAAAAAAAAAAAAAAAAGGTTTGATTAACTCATTAATGAGAATATGAACCTGGAACAGGATTATGAACCCAGCAACTGGCATGCCCCCCCCCCTCCCCCACCCCCCATACTGCTCCGCCCCCTCGCTACGTCACTGGACCACAGAGACTATAGCTGTTTGTGTGCAGCAGACTTTTCTGATAGAGACACATACGGCTTGATGAACCGGTGATGTGGCAAGCAGCGGTAATGCATTTCTGTTGGTAACACTCCATAGCAAGGGTAATCAAAGACCGCGATCTGGTGCTATCATGCTGGCAAAGTCATTAGGATAATAGGAGAGCTTTTGTCAAGCAGATCACATCAGAATACAGGGATGTTATTCAGTTTAAACTTCCAGCGGAACCAGCCCCAGATATGCCGCAGTGCAGTGTGACCACTCTCCTGGTCAGACAAAAGGAGAGCATAGGGAAGCAATGTTTGCTTATTGACAACTCGGTGCATTTTAAGTTAGAGTTATTTGGTGTCTAGAGCATAATGGCTATTTTTAAATTTGGTAGGGAGACACAAGCAAAAGGGAGATAGGGGATGGGGGGGGGGGGTAAGAGGTTGAGAGAAAGATAGCGAGGGGGAGAGCTAGAGCGAAATGGAGAGCAAGAGGAAGAGAGAAAGAATAGGGGGGGAGAGAGAGAGAGAGAGAGAGAGAGAGAGAGAGAGAGAGAGAGAGAGAGAGAGAGAGAGAGAGAGAGAGAGAGAGAGAGAGAGAGAGAGAGAGAGGGGAGAGAGGGAGAGAGCTAGAGCGAAATGGAGAGAGCAAGAGGAAGAGAGAAAGAAGAGGGGGAGAGGGAGGGAGAGAGAGAGAGAGAGAGAGAGAGAGAGAGAGAGAGAGAGAGAGAGAGAGAGAGAGAGAGAGAGAGAGAGAGAGAAAATTTTGTTTGACACCACTAAAGCACATTGATTTATTAATCATTGGCTATTGGATGTCAAACATTTGATCATTTTGACATATAGTCTTAGAGAGGAAACCTGCTACATCTTTCCATTAGTAACAAGGGATCTTTTATATGCACCATCCCACAGACAAGATAACACATACCACAGCATTTGATATACCAGTCGTGGTGCTCTGGCTGGAACAAAAATTATTACTGAATAGATTAAAGTCTGAACCACATTGTTAACAACTACGATAAATTGCTCTCCTACCTTTTTATTAGATTTTACCCACATTTTGTCCACATAGAAATCTTGAAAATGTTTTTACTGTGACACAAATAGGGTAAAAAGCTGGTAATTTTGTGACAGCTGCCATTTTGCCTTTTTATGGAATACTCTCAAAGACAGCTGAAAGGATATGACTTAATCTAATGTCATAACATGTTATGATATAAAAGCAAACGTGATGATGTCAAATTATTATTATTTTAAGATTTTGTTTAAAGTCACCATTAGAACACACTGGTTTCATATTAATTACATTACATACTTCGGAGTAACAGTAAATAAAAGAAGGAGAATAATTTATTGTAGTTGTCAGTGGCAGATCAGATAATCCATTTAGGTGGGCCCCAGTGACATGAGGCGGAATGTCAAGGGAACTTTGGGGGAGGTTTGGAAAGGGTTGAAAATTAATATATAATAAAATTATAACAGTTGCAAAAATTTAGGGGGGGGGGGCGGGCCATATCTGACACCATATAACCATAAATAAAATGTGTTGAGTGCGTAGTTAAATAAAACATGTCTTTCTTTCGTCTCTGTAAAAGACACTGAACGTATGATACAAATAGAAAATAGAAAAATCATTAAAAAAAAGTAAATATAAAACATGACAGCATAGGAAGGTGGGGGGGAGGGGGTGGGGGTGGGGCACAGTTGTATATTTACAGACTTTTACACAATTATAAAGCAAAATGCCTGAAAAGTGGGGGGCACATGCCCCCTAGTCCCCCTCCCCCCCAAAGCCAGTGCATGAAATAAAGCTTTAGAGACCTAAAGTCCAAACCAAATTTTTAACAATTACGATAAATGACTCTCCTACAACTTTTTGTCCAGACATAAATTGTGAAGAAAAAACATTACATTGACGTGGATTTCGCATGTTAGACTGAAACCATATCACCAATATCGACTTTGTTAATATCTCCTGGGACAAAACACATGGAATTTTTCACTATCGGCCATTTTGCCTCCTTGTGGAGGGAGAATGCCTGCTAATTTTGTGATGTAACTAATCTGACATCATGATGAGTGCTTTATACATTAGCGCATGTCATCACAGTCATGACGTTGTTAGATTACATCATATCGATCCACCGCTGCTCTTGGAAGTAGAATAGTCCATAAACAAGCAAAATGGCAGACGGCAGAAAATTGCTTGTATTTTGCCCTATGCGATCTCGGCGAAGTCGATATCAGTGACATCGTTACAGTCTCGTATGTGGAATGTGTGTCACTGTGATGTGTTTTTTCACGATTTGAGTCTGAACAAAATTTTGGGGAATCTAATGGTAATTAAAGGTAGGAGCAGGGGGCTCCGCGATGAGTTGTACATTTTCCCCAGTTCATGCCCCCCTCCCCCCGAGGGGGTTGCAAACTCCTGGGAAGGGTGACCCTCTGTTATGTGTATTACAGGTCCCGCGGATCCTTAAACCGGCTCTGGGTAGGAGAATAATTGATCGTAGTTGTTAATTAATTACGAAATAAATAACATGACATCGAATTTTTTTTTTAAACTAATTATTTATACGATATAAAGTAAATAAATGTATTATGTACCGAAAAAAGAAGGTGATGAAATAACTGTCTGTTACCAATATATGCAGTAAAACAGTTCGGAGATTAATATAAACCATTTTAAAGAATAATTTGTGACGAACAGTCACTGGACGTTTATTTGGAACATGTACGTGTTATGTTTTGCAGACGTATGCATAATTTCCTCCGTTTATTGCATGCGCACTTGCCAATGAATAGGTAGGCACAAGACGTGATGATGTAAGCCATAATAACTGAACGATAAAAAAAATTAACACTTTCAAAACAACATATATCTGCACCAGGCAGAAACAAAAATATGTTTTTTTAAAATGTGTTTGCTCTCAAAAATCAGCCCCAAATTCAGCCAGCAAACGTTTCGCTAACGTTCGCGAACTATTTTATAGGTTTCCGAAGTGGTAATTCGGGCTGCGTTCAACCAGACCGAGCGAAAAAACGTCTGCTATACTGGTTTAGGCGCCTCACGTTAAACCAAATGGCCACGTCGGGAACCAATCAAATAGTTCGCGAACGTTAGCGAAACGTTTGCTGGCTGAACTTAAGGCGGGTTTACTGTATAGCGTAAAAATCAGTCTAGTGAACGTTAGCGAGAGTGAGAAGCGGTTGACTGAATTTACGCCTGGCATACGTTCACGAACTATTTGACTGGTTCCCGACGTGGCCATTTGGTTTAACCGTGAAAGCGCATAAACCATTCTGCCGGACGTTTTTCTGCTCGGTTTGGCTGAACGCAGCTCAGGTATTTACTCTATATGAGGACTGCCACTTCCCAGAACCGCGATAACACACGTGCACGCAAACGGTGTTGCATATTACCTCTCCATTATAAAATATCACGAGAACTATATGAACGTACAACAAATATGCAGCGATTGCCTAATACATCTGAGAGGTAAGGTTGCCAAATATCTGACGTTTATTATACGTTTGATCGGGCAGAAACGGGGCGTGACACTGCCAGTCGGCTGTAGAACGTTACCTGTTACGAATTACGCGGACGCTAAGTGTTCTGCAAGACTGAAATCAAGAAAGAACAGCAAACGACCAGATTTATGGTCGGCGCTACCATTACGGTTACAGACTACAGATATTATTAAACAAAGGCACTTGTTGCGTAATATTTCTGCCACATGCCAGTAACTTACATAATTTTGCTTATCTACGAAGTCTTCCAGTGTAAAAGTATATCCTGTGTTGCTGTTACGTCGCTGTGGAACGGCCCGAATGTGAATAAATTCTCTTCAGTTAGTTACAACAAAGAAAAAGAAAGAAATGTTTTATTTAACGACGCACTCAACACATTTTATTTACGGTTATATGGCGTCAGACATATGGTTAAGGACCACACAGATTTTGAGAGGAAACCCGCTGTCGCCATTACATGGGCTACTCTTTCGATTGGCAGCAAGGGATCTTTTATTTGCGCTTCCCACAGGCAGGATAGCACAAACCATGGCCTTTGTTGA
>NC_054705.1:19091077-19111077 GCF_016097555.1 Gigantopelta aegis
TCACAGTAAATAATTATTTATTGATTTTTTCGTACGCATGTACGTTACGGTAACGTGAGATGCGTAAAAAAAACCCCCGGCACATGTTGTTTTCGAAAACAATTAGGCTAGTAATACATGTACCACGAAAGCAATCTATTAGCTACACTGTAAATAAATATATATATTTAGATGGATGGATGGATGGATGGGTGGATGGATGGAAGAAGGAAGGAAGAAGGAAGGAAATGGTTTATTTAACGACGCACTCAACATGGTTAAGGACCACACAGATAATGAGAGAGGAAACCTGCTGTTGCCACTTCATGGGCTACTCTTTTCGATTAGCAGCAAGGGATATTTTATATGCACCATCCCATAGACAGGATAGCAAATACCACAGCCTTTGATGTACCAGTCGTGGTGCACTGGCTGGAGCGAGAAAGGTGGATGGATGGATGGATGGATTTAAGAATATGTTGGATGAATGGTTGGATGGGGCTTGTTGAATGGATGGATGGGGCTTGTTGAATGGATGGATGGGGCTTGTTGAATGGTTGGATGGGGCTTGTTGAATGGATGGATGGGGCTTGTTGAATGGTTGGATGGGGCTTGTTGAATGGATGGATGGGGCTTGTTGAATGGTTGGATGGGGCTTGTTGAATGGATGGATGGGGGCTTGTTGAATGGTTTGGATGGGGCTTGTTGAATGGATGGATGGGGCTTGTTGAATGGTTGGATGGGGCTTGTTGAATGGATGGATGGGGCTTGTTGAATGGTTGGATGGGGCTTGTTGAATGGATGGATGGAGCTTGTTGAATGGTTGGATGGGGCTTGTTGAATGGATGAATGGATGATTATACAGATGAATGGCTGGGTTGCTATTTGGAATGAAAAAAGAAGGAAATGTTTTATTTAACGACGCACTCAACACATTTTATTTACGTTTATATGGAATCAGACATATGGTTAAGGACCACACAGATTTTGAGAGGAAACCCGCTGTCGCCACTACATGGGCTACTCTTCCGATTAGCAGCAAGGGATCTTTTATTTGCGCTTCCCATAGGCAGGATAGCACAAACCATGGCCTTTGTTGAACCAGTTATGGATCACTGGTCGGTGCAAGTGGTTTACACCTACCCATTTAGCCTTGCGGAGCACTCACTCAGGGTTTGGAGTCGGTATCTGGATTAAAAATCCCATGCCTCGACTGGGATCCGAACCCAGTACCTACCAGCCTGTAGACCGATGGCCTGCCACGACGCCACCGAGGCCGGTGATATATGGAATGAATGAATGGATGTTTAACGATACCCCTGCACAAATACATCGACTACTGAGAAAGAAAGAAATGTTTTATTTAACGACGCACTCAACACATTTTATTTACGGTTATATGGCGTCAGACATATGGTTAAGGACCACACAGATTTGAGAGGAAACCCGCTGTCGCCACTACATGGGCTCTCTTCCGGTTAGCAGCAAGGGATCTTTTATTTGCGCTTCCCATAGGCAGGATAGCACAAACCATGGCCTTTGTTGAACCAGTTATGGATCACTGGTCGGTGCAAGTGGTTTACACCTACCCATTGAGCCTTGCGGAGCACTCACTCAGGGTTTGGAGTCGGTATCTGGATTAAAAATCCCATGCCTCGACTGGGATCCGAACCCAGTACCTACCAGCCTGTAGACCGATGGCCTGCCACGACGCCACCGAGGCCGGTGATATATGGAATGAATGAATGGATGTTTAACGATACCCCTGCACAAATACATCGACTACTGAGAAAGAAAGAAATGTTTTATTTAACGACGCACTCAACACATTTTATTTACGGTTATATGGCGTCAGACATATGGTTAAGGACCACACAGATTTTGAGAGGAAACCCGCTGTCGCCACTACATGGGCTACTCTTCCGGTTAGCAGCAAGGGATCTTTTATTTGCGCTTCCCATAGGCAGGATAGCACAAACCATGGCCTTTGTTGAACCAGTTATGGATCACTGGTCGGTGCAAGTGGTTTACACCTACCCATTGAGCCTTGCGGAGCACTCACTCAGGGTTTGGAGTCAGTATCTGGATTAAAAATCCCATGCCTCGACTGGGATCCGAACCCAGTACCTACCAGCCTGTAGACCGATGGCCTGCCACGACGCCACCGAGGCCGGTGATATATGGAATGAATGAATGGATGTTTAACGATACCCCTGCACAAATACATCGACTACTGAGAAAGAAAGAAATGTTTTATTTAACGACGCACTCAACACATTTTATTTACGGTTATATGGCGTCAGACATATGGTTAAGGACCACACAGATTTTGAGAGGAAACCCGCTGTCGCCACTACATGGGCTACTCTTCCGATTAGCAGCAAGGGATCTTTATTTGCGCTTCCATAGGCAGGATAGCACAAACCATGGCCTTTGTTGAACCAGTTATGGATCACTGGTCGGTGCAAGTGGTTTACACCTACCCATTGAGCCTTGCGGATCACTCACTCAGGGTTTGGAGTCGGTATCTGGATTAAAAATCCCATGCCTCGACTGGGATCCGAACCCAGTACCTACCAGCCTGTAGACCGATGGCCTACCACGACGCCACCGAGGCCGGTCCGGCTACTGAGTGTCAAACGGGTAAATATATAAAGTTTATTTTGTTTAACGACACCACCAGAGCATATTGATTTATTAATCATCGGCCATTGGATGTCAAACACTTGGTAATTTTGGCATTTAATCTTAGAGAGGAAACCCGCTACATTTTTCCATTAATAGCAAGGAATCTTTTATATGCATCATCCCACAGACAGAATAGCACATACCACGGCATTTCATATACCAGTCGAGGTGCACTGGCTGGAACGGGAAATAGACCAATGGGCCCACTGACGGGGATCGATCCCAAACCGACCGCGCATCAAGCGAGCGCTTTACCACTGGGCTACGTCCTGCCCCATACACCCGTGTAAGAGATGATCCGTTGCAGATAAATTATTTAAAATATCGTCTTCAAAACGGATTGAAGATACCTTTTGAGACTTGTGTGACTGGCTTGCTCCATGGTGATGACCCGGTTATATCAGCCAAACCATCCAATGAAATAAAGACGACCGAAATTGATTGTTCTGTGACCTGAAACTGATTACTGTGTGACCCGTAAGATCTGCCGCTGAAGTGCCGTAAATACATTTTAGTTGTAAAATACGTTTAAATATATTTTAAACCTGGTTTTATTTTAGGATGTGTAAGAAATACAATACTACATTCGTGTCCGTTAGATACCATTTATCGAACGAATTTTTGTTTAATTCAACTCCCTTTCGCTCGTTAGATACGTTTTTAAACAACTCGTTTTAAGATAAATTGTATCATGTAGTATTCTCTCTTTCCATCACATTTCATCTACCAGATATAACTAACCTCGTCGTCCAACATGATTACTCTCCACCAAAATGTGATGAACTGTCGGTGTATACTGACACTGGTGATTAATATGATAAATACCTAAACTTATTTTAGTTCAGAAGATGTTTTCAATCATCTAACAGAATTTATTTGTATAAAATAAAAAATGTTTTAGCCATTGCAACTGATCCCAAATCATATTATGTTTTAGAAATGATTTATATAGTTGTAAACATTTTTTTATAGCAAGTTCTTTTTAGGCCAAACAGATTAATATGTGTGATTTCGATTGCATAAGCCAAACCAATTGTCTGTTTGTTTGTTGTTGTTGCTGTTGGGTGTTTTTTTTTGAAAATTATTTATGGTACGTAAGAATCTTATAAACTGTTTTAAAGACTGAAATATTTTATATAAAGAAATTTATGTAGCAAGAGAGCAAGGTTTTTCTAACCGAAAGCAGTTTAATTCATAATTAAAAATTGTGCAAAAGTTAATTCGCTTGTTGGTAATATCAATCAAGACATTTTTTTGGGGTGATTTTTTTGTTGTTTAAAGATATGATCGAACGGTTTTTCTAGGGACGGTGGAGTAATCAGAAACCATAACTGTTATTTTGTTTGGCCTTATGATAAAAAGGGGGGGGGGGGGGGGATAATATTTAACCTTGATTTTGTTATTTGTTTTCGTATTTCTGTTATGTTTAGATTAAGTGTTTATTAATGTAATATTCCTTTAGTTCTGTTAAATGTCAGGAATAGCCAGTTAAATATTAAATCAATATCGTCTTCTGACATTTGAACTTAATGTCTTGTTAAGAAGGCAAAATATTTACATATTTAGATTATCATTTGCGTTCATGCACGCACACGTTTGGCACAACATATACCAAGGTCAACGTGTGTTCAGGAGGAACAGCGCTCGCGTATAATCGCGATTAAATTCAGTAATGATGTATGCTGGAGAACGCTTGCAGTTGATTCAGTATAAATCATTATTGAATTTAATCGCGATTATCCGCGAGCGCTGTTCCTCCTGAACACACGGAATTAACAGCAAGCGTTCTCCAGCACACAACCTCTTAAACATACAATTTCGTTCTGGATATAAAAAAAACTCTCCCTACCATTTATCAAGAGAAAGAAAGCAATGATTGATTAACTTAACCTTATATTATATACTAAATACTTAAATATTAAAGGGACATACCCTAGTTTCAGCCCATGGAAATTAACACAAAGTTCAGTTAATCTACAAACCTGTAACACATTTGGATAAAGTTACAATTGAGTGAAACATGAGTTTGTGACTTTGAAATGGTGAAATACACTCTAAAATAGACTAAAACTCGACTCCATAACTGTTACCTTTGAGACGCACGTGCGTGTTTAAAAATATGAGAAATGCATTTTGTGATATTAAAAACACCAGGATGACCAAAAACACTTCGAATGTACAGAAATGGATAATCTAAACAATAAAATCTAAGTAAAGTATGATTTGAGTTATCAAAAACGGCTCTAACAGTAAAAAATATGCCTTAGTGCTTAAAAACTAGGGTATGTCCCTTTAAAAACTCTCGACTCGGAGAGTGCAGCTTTAAGCTAGATGTCGACCAATGTCTGTCCCAGGTCAGGTCAATGGCCATGTCAGAGGTTGGACCTGGGATAGACATTCAGAAACCTCTGTGGTATGGGGCCACATTAATATAGAAAGAAAGAAAGAAAGAAATGTTTGATTTAACGACGCACTCAACACATTTTATTTACGGTTATATGGCGCCAGACATATGGTTAAGGACCACACAGATTTTGAGAGGAAACCCGCTGTCGCCACTACATGGGCTACTCTTTCCGATTAGCAGTAAGGGATCTTTTATTTGCGCTTCCCACAGGCAGGATAGCACAAACCATGGCCTTTGTTGAACCAGTTATGGATCACTGGTCGGTGCAAGTGGTTTACACCTACCCATTGAGCCTTGCGGAGCACTCACCCAGGGTTTGGAGTCGGTATCTGGATTAAAAATCCCATGCCTCGACTGGGATCCGAACTCAGTACCTACCAGCCTGTAGACCGATGGCCTACCACGACGCCACCGAGGCCGGTCCGGCTACTGAGTGTCAAACGGGTAAATATATAAAGTTTATTTTGTTTAACGACACCACCAGAGCATATTGATTTATTAATCATCGGCCATTGGATGTCAAACACTTGGTAATTTTGGCATTTAATCTTAGAGAGGAAACCCGCTACATTTTTCCATTAATAGCAAGGAATCTTTTATATGCATCATCCCACAGACAGAATAGCACATACCACGGCATTTCATATACCAGTCGAGGTGCACTGGCTGGAACGGGAAATAGACCAATGGGCCCACTGACGGGGATCGATCCCAAACCGACCGCGCATCAAGCGAGCGCTTTACCACTGGGCTACGTCCTGCCCCATACACCCGTGTAAGAGATGATCCGTTGCAGATAAATTATTTAAAATATCGTCTTCAAAACGGATTGAAGATACCTTTTGAGACTTGTGTGACTGGCTTGCTCCATGGTGATGACCCGGTTATATCAGCCAAACCATCCAATGAAATAAAGACGACCGAAATTGATTGTTCTGTGACCTGAAACTGATTACTGTGTGACCCGTAAGATCTGCCGCTGAAGTGCCGTAAATACATTTTAGTTGTAAAATACGTTTAAATATATTTTAAACCTGGTTTTATTTTAGGATGTGTAAGAAATACAATACTACATTCGTGTCCGTTAGATACCATTTATCGAACGAATTTTTGTTTAATTCAACTCCCTTTCGCTCGTTAGATACGTTTTTAAACAACTCGTTTTAAGATAAATTGTATCATGTAGTATTCTCTCTTTCCATCACATTTCATCTACCAGATATAACTAACCTCGTCGTCCAACATGATTACTCTCCACCAAAATGTGATGAACTGTCGGTGTATACTGACACTGGTGATTAATATGATAAATACCTAAACTTATTTTAGTTCAGAAGATGTTTTCAATCATCTAACAGAATTTATTTGTATAAAATAAAAAATGTTTTAGCCATTGCAACTGATCCCAAATCATATTATGTTTTAGAAATGATTTATATAGTTGTAAACATTTTTTTATAGCAAGTTCTTTTTAGGCCAAACAGATTAATATGTGTGATTTCGATTGCATAAGCCAAACCAATTGTCTGTTTGTTTGTTGTTGTTGCTGTTGGGTGTTTTTTTTTGAAAATTATTTATGGTACGTAAGAATCTTATAAACTGTTTTAAAGACTGAAATATTTTATATAAAGAAATTTATGTAGCAAGAGAGCAAGGTTTTTCTAACCGAAAGCAGTTTAATTCATAATTAAAAATTGTGCAAAAGTTAATTCGCTTGTTGGTAATATCAATCAAGAAATTTTTTTGGGGTGATTTTTTTTGTTGTTTAAAGATATGATTCGAACGGTTTTTCTAGGGACGGTGGAGTAATCAGAAACCATAACTGTTATTTTGTTTGGCCTTATGATAAAAAGGGGGGGGGGGGGGGGGCCCGATAATATTTAACCTTGATTTTGTTATTTGTTTTCGTATTTCTGTTATGTTTAGATTAAGTGTTTATTAATGTAATATTCCTTTAGTTCTGTTAAATGTCAGGAATAGCCAGTTAAATATTAAATCAATATAGTCTTCTGACATTTGAACTAATGTCTTGTTAAGAAGGCAAAATATTTACATATTTAGATTATCATTTGCGTTCATGCACGCACACGTTTGGCACAACATATACCAAGGTCAACGTGTGTTCAGGAGGAACAGCGCTCGCGTATAATCGCGATTAAATTCAGTAATGATGTATGCTGGAGAACGCTTGCAGTTGATTCAGTATAAATCATTATTGAATTTAATCGCGATTATCCGCGAGCGCTGTTCCTCCTGAACACACGGAATTAACAGCAAGCGTTCTCCAGCACACAACCTCTTAAACATACAATTTCGTTCTGGATATAAAAAAAACTCTCCCTACCATTTATCAAGAGAAAGAAAGCAATGATTGATTAACTTAACCTTATATTATATACTAAATACTTAAATATTAAAGGGACATACCCTAGTTTCAGCCCATGGAAATTAACACAAAGTTCAGTTAATCTACAAACCTGTAACACATTTGGATAAAGTTACAATTGAGTGAAACATGAGTTTGTGACTTTGAAATGGTGAAATACACTCTAAAATAGACTAAAACTCGACTCCATAACTGTTACCTTTGAGACGCACGTGCGTGTTTAAAAATATGAGAAATGCATTTTGTGATATTAAAAACACCAGGATGACCAAAAACACTTCGAATGTACAGAAATGGATAATCTAAACAATAAAATCTAAGTAAAGTATGATTTGAGTTATCAAAAACGGCTCTAACAGTAAAAAATATGCCTTAGTGCTTAAAAACTAGGGTATGTCCCTTTAAAAACTCTCGACTCGGAGAGTGCAGCTTTAAGCTAGATGTCGACTAATGTCTGTCCCAGGTCAGGTCAATGGCCATGTCAGAGGTTGGACCTGGGATAGACATTCAGAAACCTCTGTGGTATGGGGCCACATTAATATAGAAAGAAAGAAAGAAAGAAAGAAAGAAATGTTTGATTTAACGACGCACTCAACACATTTTATTTACGGTTATATGGCGCCAGACATATGGTTAAGGACCACACAGATTTTGAGAGGAAACCCGCTGTCGCCACTACATGGGCTACTCTTTCCGATTAGCAGTAAGGGATCTTTTATTTGCGCTTCCCACAGGCAGGATAGCACAAACCATGGCCTTTGTTGAACCAGTTATGGATCACTGGTCGGTGCAAGTGGTTTACACCTACCCATTGAGCCTTGCGGAGCACTCACCCAGGGTTTGGAGTCGGTATCTGGATTAAAAATCCCATGCCTCGACTGGGATCCGAAATCAGTACCTACCAGCCTGTAGACCGATGGCCTAACCACGGGACGCCACGAGGACGTACACACCGAGTACCAATGGGATATGTTGGCCGTACACATGGGATCAATGTTGGTACTACATTGGAACAACAACCTAAAGTCTGTTGACCATTGCGAGTACAAACTAATAGTTAGTCAGTGGCGGCTCCAGAAATTTGGGGGGGGGGGGGGGGGGTGCTGTGTGAGGTGGACATGCCATGGGAAGGTTGTTGGTGATCGTAAAAAAAAGAAAATTTTATAAATTTATAACATCGCAAAGTTGGGGGGGGGGGGCGGACCTGCCCCAATACAGAATATTGCGGCTTGAATTGCGATGTACTCCATTGAAGTTTCGTCAAACAAAACAAACTTTAACTTTAACTCTTTTTTTAATTCGATGTCGAACATTGCTGATTTGTGAATATGAGGTATGTTGTGGTACCTAGATTTTGTTTTTAATAAAAATTCGAAATTGAAGCTTTAAACTCTGATGACGACCGTTGTTTATTTACAAATATGGAATGTGTGTTTGTATCTAGAACATAAGTTTGATATTATATCCGACTTCAAACTGAATATCGACCATTGCTGGCTTGTGAACCTGGCATCTGTTTTTGTACAGAACATAAAATATACTCAACGTTGTAAGTTTTAACCCAGTGATGACCATTACTACTTTACAAACATGAACTCTGTTGGTTGTTGTGCTTATATTTTGTTTAGCACATTAAACATATTCCAGATTTCCGCTTTAAACTGATTGACGACCATTGATGATTTACTAACTTGAAATCTGTTGATTTTGTACAGACCACACGGCGGACCGACCACTGACACGACCAAGGCTCTAGCGGAAATACACGAAAGCCAGACATTGATATAACTGTCATGCGCAGACCCGGGTTATCTGTGAGCGGTGATTAACACGGTCACGTGGTCGTATAATTTGAATTAAAATCAGCCCCGGTGACGTGGAAGCTACTTGACTTGAAACACCTCTGACTGCGCAGACCACAAGTCACGCGCTATCTCGCGATACTTTCAGTACGAGATTTCAGAAGCCACCTGTCTGACGTCAGGCGAGAAATGGCACACTGATTATTGTGTTGGTCTGCTACTGATAGACGTCATGCATATTTAAGTTTGCGATTGTGTAATTACATAGGCGTCTATGGGTTATTTCCTCGTCAAGGCCGTAGAAAGAAGTATCGCCGGTCAAGCTCAGGTCTGACCAATATCTGGCCTGATTTGTCTTTAAAGAAAACAAATATCTGCATGGTGTTGTTAATCCTGTTCAAAATATAATCAGTAAAGCACTCTTATAACGAACCGGAAGGGACCATGCTAGTTTGTTCGTTATAGCAGTAGTTCGTTGTACACATTTGCATAAGTTGGTCATTAATATATAGGGAGCTAAAACAGGACTTTACGATCCGTTCGTTATATGCAGTAGTTCGTTCTAAGCATGTTCGTTATATGTGTACTTTACTTTGCCAAACGCTGTATCGAAACATTAATTTCAAAACGCCACAGAATGCAGCCAAAAATTATCTATTGAAAACAAAATATATGGGTTCGGGAGCATTGTCTTACATAGCCAATTCGTCCTGATTTAGCTTTATTCATTGAACTCGTTCGGGAAACATTTTCGCAGACTCTGTGATCAAGCCCATAGGAAACCCAAAACTATCGGTAAGACTAATGACGGGGACTTAGGGGATCACAGCAATCTAATTAAAATTAGCTCCACTATTACATGTGGATCTAAAGACAGCAGTTGGAGCTCATGTCCACCAATCAAAAACCTTACTTCAGAATCCTACCAGTGATTTTAAAACTAACAACACTGCGTAGTCCCCAATGTCCAGGTAACATTTAGTTCGTCCTAATTTAATAAAATATTAACAATCACACTTCGCCTTTTATAACGTTTTTCATTTGGAGCTACAAATTCTAAAAAATATCTGGCGAGTCTATTTTAGTGGCCGCAGTACAGCGAACCATACCAATACGTACGGGGTGTCTTATCAGTCTTCAATTTTACATTAAAAATTATTTATTTATTTATAAAATTAAAAAATAAATAAATCAGTCTTCAGTTTTACATTACAAATTATTTATTTTATAAAATAAAACATGTTTTACGGCATTCGTAATTCACACGAAACATGTCGTATACCCTCAGGATAATTCGGAATGTTTTCAAATTATTTTTAAATCACTGGCAGGATTCTGCAAGTAAGGTTTTGATTGGTGGACATGAGCTCCAACTGGCTGTCTTTAGATCCACATGTAATAGTGGAGCTAATTTTAATTAGATTGGGGATCACAGACACCTTCCGCCACCCACCTGTCAGAACCCAACATTAATTCACAACATCAGCGTGCCCTATAGGCCAAGGTTGTGCCCATTTTCATTTACCCCCTATAGATTTGAAATGTTCTCGTGTTAAAACAGCCGAGCAATATTTAACTGCCCAGGTGACGCTTGTTACAGAGCAAAACGCCTAAATTATCTACTGAACACTGGTGAACATTCTACAAACCGTACTTCAGACGCACCGCGGTCTAATACTGCTACCACCACTCGTTAAAGAATAGGATATCGAAATTATGTACTGAACACTAGAACCATATGTATACAACTTTAGATTATAGATTCGTCTCTAATGACGTCACACGCGTACAATTTGCATGGCGTTGCCATGGCGATAAAGCCTCGGACTCTGGTAGAGTCTTGAGTCTAGACTTAAAAGCTCTGGTTAACATTTTATAAATGGTATTTCAGACATACCAAAGTCTAATACTGCTACTACCCACTAGTGTTACTGCTCTAAATAAAAAGCAAAACATCTCTCTCTCTCTCTCTCTCTCTCTCTCTCTCTCTCTCTCTCTCTCTCTCTCTCTCTCTCTCTCTCTCTCTCTCTCTCTCTCTCTCTCTCTCTCTCTCTCTCTCTCTCTCTCTCTCTCTCTCTGTCTCTGTCTGTCTCCCTGTCCCATCTGCCTCTGATCTGTGTTATGAAAAATTAGGCCTGATCTCATCTAGAATTGTCACAACCACGCGCTAACGACTTCACTGGTTATGGTTTCTATCGCAACGAATTTACACTGATCGCCAAAAACCCAGCCTAGCGAACGTACCATAAAGCTACGAAGCGTTAGCATCAACAGAACGCAGCTCAGCAAAGGACTTCCGACTTTGTTTGTTTTTCCGGTTGCACTCATCGGATTCTCCAGCAGCGGGATACGTACCATGATCTATTCTAGAACTAGAAATTTGACTTGGCCTGCTGGGGGCGACTCTGTAAAGTGTTTGAGCAGCGAAACTCCTTCATCCAAACAGTTGTAACCTAATCGTCCGAATGTAACGTGAGCAAGCAGGCGACTCGAACCAGCCGTGTATAAAAACAACTTTCTGCCCTGGTCAGTTCTAATGGCGGACAGGCACGTGCAATTTGATGCTTGTGATAACAAACGTGTTAATCGATTTCACAGGACCAGCGAAAACATGTCAGCAGCTGACAGCACGGTGCTTTTCCCCAGAACAGTGAGTGAATCTAAACTAGTGTTAATTAACGGTGTGTTTAAGTGATGGCAAAACAGAAACACTGGTGTGTGAAATGGCAAACAGATGATCGTTCGTACCTGTCCCAAACATTATTCCCAGTTTAGTGATTTTTCAGTGATTAATGACACCTTAATAGAGTGTAAAGTTATTTGTAGAGTGAACTGTATCAAAAGTAGTACCAGTGTAACATAAAAATCAACCGCCACTTAGGAGAATCGAACCAGAGTCTCTCATTCATCAACTCACTGAGCTAATAGGGAAATTCCCACAAGCCAAGTACTGTCAGTGTCAATGCCAAGTGTTTTAACGTGCACATTCATATCAAGTGGCAGTTGAACTATTATTGGTCTTGACTGGGTAATAATTGTGTTCTTGTGTTAAGAACGCACCCGTTCCCTACATAGACTCTAAATGTAGAGAAACAAATCAACCTCCACTGAGGGGATTCGAACTAGAGACCCTCCTTACGAGAGTCCAGTGCTCTACCAACAGAGATAATATGCAAATTCCCACTAGCTATTGTCAATGTCGAGTGTTTTAACGTGCACATTCAGAACAAGTTGCTGTAGCGCTCGCCTGTCTTGAACACATATTCTGACCACTGCCTGGTTGTTAGTCCAAGACAGGAAGCTACTACCATTAGGAGCCCATTATACCAACGTTACTACATAAACCCCTCTCAAATGAACCTACGTCCCGGAGCTGTGGGCCACGGGCAGTAGAACCGTTATGGGTCCTTAGTGGGTTATAACTGTATTCTTGTGCTAAAATCACACACCTGTCAAGGACAGAACTATCTGGCGAAGTCAGAGGTTGTACTCACGGCAGGCGTGCTTGAACAGTTCAAAATACACGCAATCCAGTTCCTATGTCGACTCTAAATGTAAAAAAAACTATAAAAAAACACACCCTCCACTAAGGCGATTCGAATCACGGACTTTTAGTTCAAGAGTCCAGTGCTGTACCAACTGAGCTAATAGCAAACTTCCCACTAGATACTGGTCAGGTCAGAAAATTTAACGTGCACATCCAGAGCAAGCTGTTGTAGCGCACGACTAGCTACTAACATTAGAAGTACTTTTATACCAACACTATGACAGAAGTATTAACTGAAGTTGCACCATCGTCGCCATCACCATGGCCATCATCATCACCACCATCATAGATATCATTAACATCACCATCATCAACATGATCACCACCGTCCTTATCAGCATCATCAATATTGCTGTCTTCATCTCTTTCAAAGTTGTAAGAAATATGATTGCACCATAATAAGAACAGAATACAGAACTGAAATATACCTCTTCTCCTATACCAGCACTATGACTGGTGCATCAAAGTTATTTTACTGTTCTATCTATGGAAAGTGCATATGAAGGGTTCCTTGCTGCTTTTCGGCAGGACTTTGACTAACGTCCCTTCAAACGGACTTGTGCAGAGATGTAATTTTGATCACGGAATACGGGTTCCGCTCTCACTCTTCCCCGCCCCCCTCCTCTGTGTGTGTGTGTGTATTTCTTTCTGTTTATCTCTATATCTGTCTCTCTGTTTCTGTCTCTCTCTGTGTGTGTATATATGTGTGTGTTTCTTTTCTGTTTATCTCTATATCTGTCCTCTCTCTGTTTCTGTCTGTCTCCTCTCCCTGTCCCCTCTCTCTGTTGTGTGTTTCTGTCTCTAGGTGCTTCTCCTCTGTCTCTCTCTCCTCATCTCTCTCCCTCTCCCTCTCTCTCTGCGTCTCCCTCCTCTCTCTCCCTCTCTCTCTCTCTCATCCTCTCTCTCTCTCTCTCCCTCTGTGTGTGTGTGTGTGTGTGTGTGTGTGTGTTGGTGTTTCTTTCTGTTTATATCTATATCTGTCTCTCTGTCTCTCTCTCTCTTCACCAACATCCATCTGTTAGACACCAGCGACGTAAGTAAAAATGTGCTGAGGTGCCATACATATAAAATATATCAAATACCCTTTGCTTTGATCGATCAATATGGATGCAACGGGTTTTTTCTCTCACACTCTAGAGCAAGTATTGCAAATACCGTACAATAGGTATCTAAAGCCAGACTCATACTTCACCGCCGACTCTTGTTGGCGAGTAGTTGACTCGCCCAGTTCTGCATGTTCAAACCATTTTTCAGTCAATTCAATTAACACAGTTCATATTAAATGTTAGGGCGTGTTCGTTCAACGCTTTTTCGTTTACCCAATACAAATAATAATTTCAGTTTCGCATGAAGTCGGCAATCAAAGTATGAATTGACCGTAACCGTTTAAATCGCCCTGATATGTTGTCAGACTTTCCTTTCCAAACTGAACAAGCGTATGCCTGCTTCTCGGACTGAAATGGAAAAAATATCGACCGTGGAAGGCAATCCCGACTCTTTGACCGATCCACACACGAAATAGTTTCCCAGGATCTATAAAGCGTTTCCGACTGAACGTCGGAAAATCCTACCTGTTAATTAGGACGATAAACTGGTAATGAGGACGATAAACTGGTAAGGAGGACGATAAACTGCTATTCGTACGATCAAGGTTTTTTGTTGTAGTTTTTTTCGTTTTCTTTTCCTGTTGCCCCGTCGGTGGGCCCATTGGACTATTTCTCGTTCCAGCCAGTGCACCACGACTGGTACATCAAAGGCTGTGCTATGTGCTATCCTGTCTATGGGATGATGCATATAAAAGATCCCTTGCTGCTAATCGAAAAGAGTAGCCCTTGAAGTGGCGACAGCGGGTTTCCTCCCTCAATATCTGCGTGGTCCTTAACTATATGTCCAACGCCATATAACCGTAAATAAAATGTGTTGAGTGCGTCGTTAAATAAAACATTTCCTTCCTTCCTCCTTTCCCTGTTGATGCCATCTAATTTTGCGTCCTAAATTGTAAAGTTTGTTTTGTTTAACGACATCACTAGAGCATCAGCGTGAACTAGTTTTAAATGTCCCTATACCACAAGGGTTTCGGGCATGTCTGTACCGGGTCCGGTCTCTGGCATGGCAGGGGGATCAGGCCCAGGATTGCATCACTAGAGCACACCGATTTGTTAAACATCGGCTACTGGATGTCACCGTGGTGCAAGGGTGTATGTAACATTCTCAAAAAGAATGGCCAATACAGCACAAAATAAAAAATTTGAGTAAAATTCAGTATCTATCTGTGATATTTGTATTTTTGTACAGTTCTTTACACTGTGATTTTATTTCAATTATGAATTTTTATATTGATGTTGATCATCAATTAATATTCTGCATATACCATAGTTTGACACCCAATAGCCGATGTATGTTTCGTGCTGGGGTGTCGTTAAACATTCATTCATTCATTCATTCATTCATGCTACTGGATGTCAACAGTTCGGTAATTCACATACGTAGCCTTCAGGGTGAAACCCGCTACATTTGTTTTCCCATTAGCAGCAAGGGATCTTTTATATGCACCTTCGCATAGACAAGATATCACATAGAAGGGTTTTTGTTATACCAATCATGGTGTACTGTCTGGAATGAGAAATAGCCCAAATGGGCCCACCAACGGAGATCAATCTTAAGACGGTCCGCGCATCAGGCAAGCGCTTTACAACTGTGTTATGTCCTGTCCCCAAAGAGCCGTTAAAAACCTGCTCTTGGTGGGAGCCGGTATCAGGATGCGAATCAAGTACCTACCAGTCTTAAGCCCCATGGCTGAACCACTAGAAGTCAGTGTGCAACATACCCACATGTATTTAACAGCCATTATTTACTTTTTATCTATATATAAATCTACAAAATGCTCTGCGGCTGCCAAGTCTACTGGACGTCGCTCCTCAAGGAACAATACTTTTTTCCTGTTCTAGATGAAGCGATAGGTCGAGTCATATCTGATGCATTGTCCCCCCCCCCCCCCCCCCCCCCCCCCCCCCGTTTAGATCCCCCCCCCCCCCCCCCCGTTTAGATGAAGCGATAGGTCGAGTCATACATGTATCTGATGCATTGGGGTTTTTTCCCCCTGTTCTAGATGGAGCGATAGGTCGAGTCATATCTGATGCATTGTTTTCGTGTAATTATCACGCGTGCAGGGAGGTGGGGGAAAACGAAAGCGATGATAAATACACAACTCATCAAGCTGTATCTTCTTCATCCGATACTTATGCCAGATGCCGATCCATGCACGTCATGCAGACTGTCTTATTATTACTGTGTGGGGACACGGTGGTAGTGGTGGTGGTGGGGTGGGAGCTGATTGACGGATAACTATAAACTAACACAGCTGATGTTTGTAACAGCACTATATCTTTATAATTCATAGCCAATTAATGTCCATGTACGCTGTCCTGGGAAAACATCTTAGTTATCTGGGCTGTCTATCCAGGATGGTTGCAGACGCGGACTCACTGGGACATGTCCCCCTTAAATATATTCAATTGCCGCTTCTTGTTTTTTCTTCTTTTAACCACCCCCCCCCCCCAAAAAAAAACAAACAAAAAAAAACCCATTTCCATTGAGTTGTCATTTTCATGTGCCCTTTCACCAGTATGCTAGTCTTAGACTACCAACTGCCAGCAGAAAGTTGCCCAGCTTTGTGCTGGCAGTTGGTAGTGTGAACCTAGCATTGGTCTCCCCCACCCCCTGAATCCACCTCTGAGTGGGTTAGTGGTTAATTGTTAGTGGTTAGTTAGAGTGGTTACCCACTCAGTCGTTAAACTCGCTCTGGGTGGGGGACTGTACCGGGATGCGAACCCAGTACCTACCAGCATATAGTCCGATGATTTAACCACTACATGACCGAGACCGGTCCATCTATAACAGCAGCAGTTGTTCCAGTAGTACAAGTCCGGCCTCGGTGGTGTCGTGGTTAAGCCATCGGACATAAGGCCGGTAGGTACAGGGTTCGCAGCCCGGTACCGGCTCCCACCCAGAGCCAGTTTCAACGACTCAGTGGGTAGGTATAATACCACTACACCCTCTTCCCTCTAACCATTCACCACTAACAGCTAACTCGTTGTCCTGGACAGACAGCCAAGATAGCTGAGGTGTGTGCCCAGGACAGCGTGCTTGAACCTTAATTGGATATAAACGCGAAAATAAGTTGACCTGAATGAAAGTAGTATAATCAATGGTGGGTGGATTCCCCCACGAGATATCAGACAGCTGTCACACTTAATACAATGATTATAAAATCTCCTCATTTGACACCAATAGAGCACATTGATTTATTAATCATCGGCTCTTGGATGTCAAGCATTTCGCATTCTTGACATGTACGACTAGTATTTTGAGGAAAGCCGCTACATTTACCCATTAGCAGCGAGGACAGACAGGACAGCGCATACCAAGACATTTAATATATCAGTCGTAGGGTACTCGCTCATGTGTTCATGATGATGATGATCATAGAGCTTGGTGCATGTACAGACATTTCCTTTCGGTGTCCACGCTAATGCTCATGCATAGCTTCTGTTCTCGGTGGACTTGGTTTGAGTTTGGAGTTTTCCTTCTCCTAGGACCGGCCTTGGTGGCGTAGTGGTTAGGCCATCGGTCTACAGGCTGGTAGGTACTGGGTTCGGATCCCAGTCAAGGCATGGGATTATTAATCCAGATACCGACTCCGAACCCTGAGTGAGTGCTCCACAAGGCTCAATGGGTAGGTGTAAACCACTTGCACCGACCAGTGATCCATAACTGGTTCAACAAAGGCCATGGTTTGTGCTATCCTGCCTGTGGGAAGCGCAAATAAAAGATCCCTTGCTGCTAATCGGCGACAGCGGGTTTCCTCTCAAAATCTGTGTGGTCCTTAACCATATGTCTGACGCCATATAACCGTACATAAAATGTGTTGAGTGCGTCGTTAAATAAAGCATTTCTTTCTTCTTTTTTTCTTAGTCATCAAAAAAAAGGAATACTGGTATGTCAGTGGTAAACATGTTTATAATGACAGAAAAACTAAGGACAGTTGCTTTAAGGAAGGAAAACTCTATTAACATCCACATCCACTGAAGGTTCAGGCACGTCCATCCTGGGCATGAAATTCTGATTTCCTGTCCAGGACAGAATGTCCCTTTAAAATTAAACCCAATGGTGTATAGCCTCTGTGTCTTGCAGACCGATAATCACGCTCTATCGACTGGTCCTCATTTTAATACCACCACGCATGCATTTGACGTTTTGACAAGACAGCGCAACGCATCTTGGGGGACCAGACAACAGCGCGCGGCCCGTCGATAGATATCTTATTGAGTTATTCATTCTGAGCTGGCTATCAAAACATTACTTCCTAAATCGTAAATAGATTCTCTACTCAGTCCGCGGCATAACTTAATCGAAATCTATGCAGTTAAAATTAGATTTATCTTCTCAGCACGCTGAGCAATGCGACAATAATTCACTTTAGGGAACAAGACGCATGCGCATGCGCTGAAAAAGGCCTTTGGCTCTGCCGTCTGTGTGTGTGTACTAATATATTGTGTGTGTGTGTGTGTGTGTGTGTGTGTGTATGTGTGGTTCGTATGGGGTTTTGGAGTGAGAGCTCGTTACGAATGTATTGATTTTAGTACGATGCCAGCACGCCGGGTCGTTGTTAACGGTAAAACAAAAATCGCAACTGGAAACGACAGCAAGTTAACGACCACGGAACCTGGAAGATAATAGCAATGAAACATAATCCGTCACGTGGTACATATTATGTGGAAAACGATGAGAAAATTCGATAAAATCTAACAGGATCACCGCATCATCAGTTGATGGAATTAGGGCCGAATCCACCGCGGCAAATGCTGTGGGGACAAAAGTGTGGGTCTCGCTGGCTGGAGGGGCGGGACGTAGCCCAGTGGTAAAGCGCTCGCTCGGTGCGCGGTCGGTCTGGGATCGATCCCCGTTTGTGAACTCATTGGGCTATTTCACGTTCCAGCCAGTGCACCGCGACTGGTATATCAAAAGCCGTGGTATGTACTACCATGTCTGTGGTATGGTGCATATAAAAGATCCCTTGCTGTTAATTGAAAAGAGTAGCCCATGAAGTGGCGACAGTGGGTTTCCTCTCTTAATATCTGTGTGGTCCTTAACCATATGTCTGACGCCATATAACCGTAAACAAAATGTGTTGAGTGCGTCGTTAAATAAAAGATTTCTTTCTTTCTTTCACTAGCTCAACGCGAAGCGATCGGGGTTGTCCTTTTGGGGAAGGGAGAGTGCTGGCGATATTTGATCCCTAGTACCAAATTCTGGGGTGGGGGTGCTCCAAATTAACAGTCAATGAACTTATTCTTCCAGCTTTAGTTTTCGTGAGACCAGATGAAGCACTTTGATTAGCTACAATGCTTTGATAGCCAAGGTTGTTATATACGGTTACAATATGGACGTAGTCCAGTGGTAAAGCGCTCGCTTGATGTGCAGTCGGTCTAAGATCGATCTCTATTGGTGGGCCCATTGGGCTATTTCACTTTCCAGCCAGTGCACCACGACTGGTATAACAAATGGGGTATGTACTATTTTGTTTGTAAAAAAAGGAGAAAGAAATGTTTTATTTAACGACGCACTCAACACATTTTATTTACGGTGATATGGCGTCAGACATATGGTTATAAGGAGCACACAGATATTTACAGAGGAAACCCACTGTCGCCACTTCATGGGCTACTCTTTTCGATTAGCAGCAAGGGATCTTTTATATGCACCATCCCACACAGGGTAGTACATACCACGGCCTTTGATATACCAGTCGTGGTGCACTGGCTGGAACGAGAAATAGCCCAATGGGTCCACCAACGTGGATCGATCCCAGACCGACCGCACATCGAGCGAGCGTTTTACCACTGGGCTACGTCCCGCCCCTATTTTGTCTGTGGGATGGTACATATAAAAGATCACTTTCTACTAATGAAAACAACGTAGCGGGTTTCCTCTCTAAGATTAGATAATAGTGTCAGAATTACTAAATGTTTGACATCCAATAGCCGATGATTAATCAATCAATGTGCTCTAGTGGTGTCCTCAAACAAAACACTTTAACTTTTTGTTTTATGGATTTTAATTTGTCGAGATGTACTAATTGTTGAACAAATAAAGTCTCGAGAAATTAACCAATGGCAAAACAATCAAAGT
>NC_054705.1:19116077-19133577 GCF_016097555.1 Gigantopelta aegis
GAATAAAATAATTTATGAGTTTGAAAATAGGTAAGAAATTGGATCTTTGACAGGAATTGCACCTACATTTATGGTGCACAGTTGTGTTGAATGAGATCTCACTTTCCATGAGTGATTTGTACATACCGAGTATGAATACATGGTCGGGGTGGAGAGACTTCCTAGCAGCCGTGAAATGGCAAAATGGGGGGTGCCTCCAAAAATAAGAGATTATTTCCAGATTTAGGTTGACATCACCCAGTTCAGACATACTTGCTGCACAAAACAAGGACTGGCCATCATCACTACATGTGTGATTCACCTGGGAAAATTATCTTTTTCTATTTTTTTAAATTTATGTTAATATAGTGGACAGTGTGTTATGATTTACTTCTCTGCTACCTGAAATGACGTGCTACGTGAAAGTGGCCGTCCGCTGAAGAGCGCCATTAAGTTTGAAGAGAGGCGAAGTGAGAGGTCGGAGTCCGGTCTACAGTGGCTCGGCCGGCGCTGACGTCCTTAATGAACGGCGGCGATGATGACGATAATTACTCTTGGCGTGGTTAAGACCAATTAAATCGCATCCGCTTCATCCTACACACACACACACACACACACACACACACACACGCGCGCGCGCACACACACAACCACACACACGCGCACGCACGCAACTACGTTGCCGGTTCTGGTTGACCGGAACAGAGGTTAATTTGTTCAGGACTGTACTCAGTCCAAGAATAGCTAAAGGTTCAGTGGCGGATCTAAGGCGGAGGAGGGGGAAGGCAGGGTCCCGGACCCCACCCTATATTTCACGACAGTTTTTTTTGTTTTTTTTTACTTCGAGACCGTTTGTGACATTTGGTCACATGTCATTGCCCCCCCCCACGAAATGAATGTTCTGGATTCGCCACTGGATCCAAGACGAGGGTGCTAGGGGTACGTAGGCTATCCCTTAGCCGGAAGTCCGAGTTCTCTGCCTTTCGAGAGCTAAACGAACATTTGGACGATTTAGTTATAATCGCTCGCTCGCTCTTTCTTTCTTTCTTTCTTTCTTTTAACTTTCAGATCCCTTGCTGCATTAGGAAAACTGTAGCGGCTTTCCTCTGATGACTACGAGTCAGAATTACCAAATGTTTGACATCCAGTAACCGATGATTAATTAATAAATGTGTTCTAGTGGTGTCGTTAAACAAAACAAAGTTTCTTTTAACTTTATTAACGTGCCTATATCCAAAAGAGATTCATGCAGGTCCATTCCACGCCCGGTTTCTGGCATGGCCAGTGGCGGGTGTCGGACAGAACTTAATTTATGGTGATAATTTTGACTTTTATACTAAAGTATATATAAATATACTAAAGTATGTATAAATCGCTCTAAATGACCGCCCGAATTTCCGTCTAGCTCAAGGTAAATTCATACTTTGATTGCCCACCTCATGCGTAACTGAAATTACATTTTTAAAATTATTATTAGGTAAACTAAAAAGATTTGAACGAATGCGCACTAAAATTTAATATGAATTGTGTTAAAATCATACTGAATTGACTGAAAAATCAGCCCCAAGTTCAGCCAGCAAACGTTTTGCTAACGTCCGCGAACTATTTGATTGGTTCCCGACGTGGCCATTTGGTTTACCGTGAAGCGCACAAACCAGTCTATCGGACGTTTTTCTGCTCGCTCTGGCTGAACTTCCCTCAGGATCAGGTTTAAACAGGAGGACTGGGCAAGTCATCTACTCGCCGACACGAGTTGGCGGGGAAGGATAAATCTAGTTTACAGAGTACTCGGAGTAGCTACACTCTTCCCGTGATCGAATTTGAAAGAGCCCCAAAACCCCAATATTTAACGTAAATATTTTATTTACGTGTCCTAAATGGTTAAATGACAAAATAATACAGGTGATTGCTGCTTTAAATGACGTCACTAAGCTGTAAACTCTCTGTCAGTCTGTTTTTCTGGTCACTCTTTCTCTCACTATATATTTCCCTTTGTGCCTCTCTCCCTCGGTTCTCTTATTTTGTCTCACTCCCTCTTTCCTTCTGTATCCTATCTCTCTATCTCTTTCTTTCCGACTCTTCCTTGCCCCCTTTTCCCTGTGTCAGTCACTCTGCTCATATCTTTGTCCGTCTCTCTATCTCGTTTTTTGCTCTCTCTCTCTCTCTCTCTCTCTCTCTCTCTCTCTCTCTCTCTCTCTCTCTCTCTCTCTCTCTCTCTCTCTCTCTCTCTCTCTCTCATCCCCCCTTTCTCTCTCGTTGGAACCGGTACTCATGTACCATACCCAGCATTTAGCTCTTAAACCCGATAGCATGGCCACCGCGGCACTGATCCTGGCGTAATACAGAATCATTGTTTCATTCCTCCTAATTAATGTCGATCTCCCAACACGGCAGTTGTAGAAGACTGTTCTCGCCGTGTTGCAAGTCAACCGATAACGACAGCTGTTTGCGCAATCCAACTAAAAACTCGATTGTTTTGAGGTGATTAGACTTTTATCAAGATGTGGGTGGGGGGGGGGGGGGGGGGGTTGGTCTTTTTTTCTAGCTCATCATCAAAGATACCGATGCTCGGTTCAAGAAGTTGCGGAAATGCAAACAATGAAATAATCTCTACAGGCACTACACTACTATTATCCTTCCGCCAAATACATGTAGTGCAGTGTCATGCGTGTAGGCAGAAATTGTAGCAGGCCGGGACGGGGAGAAGGGGGTAGACTGTAGCAACCGAAGTTGTTCACGGCGGGGTTGGGGTGATTTGAGACATGCTACCGTGAAAAATTATTTGAACAAAAAAATGTCCTCGAGCAGGGAGAGGTTTGACCTCAGACCCCCCCCCCCCCCCAACACACACACACAGTGTAGTGTAGTCTAATATAGTCTGGCAAGGATAAAGGATTATATAAAGAAACAATTTAACGTGCACGTTTAGAACAAGCTGTTGTTAGCGCACGCCTGTCTTGGCCGCATGTTCAGATGTGAGCCAGTTCCTTCGTCCAAGATTGGAAGAATATAGTGTGGCTGCCAAAGTGTCCCTTTACTTGACCGATATGGAGATAAATAGAGATGTTCCGATTATCGATAATACTAGATAATTGGTCGATTCGGTTCTAGTAATGTAAAAATTGATTATGAAATGTTAACTGTAATTATTTATATGGTCTAGATAAAGAATAAAATTATCAAATCTGCTGGGGTTTGATTTGTTTTCGTGTGTATGTAAAGGAAACACACATCGAATACGTATAGAAAAAGGTAAAATTAATAAAAGTTTCATTCTATGTTGGTGGACACAGCGGTAGGTGCACAGTCCTAATTTAAATTAAATACTTCTTAAGTTAATAATATATTTTCTAACCGATTTTGTAATCGAAAGTTGATCGGATGGTGAAAGCCTTTTATAAGCGATGATCGATGGTGAAAATGCTAACGGATCCCCAACACCACATATCGATATAGTGTTCATTTTACAGGACGGCATTCAACTACCAATCAGATGTGTGCAAAGCGATCACCGACATATGTGGAATATTGTTGTACGATACCACAAATATCACACCGTTGTGCAAGAAAAAAGGTTTTCCCTAGGGGTGTGTGTTGTATCACAGTATCGACCAATCACCTCCGACATGCATCGGCAGTTATGTAATTTGCATAGATGAACGAACGAATGAAAATTTAACGACACCCAACCTACAACACAAAGACGTTGGCTGTTGGGCGTCAAATAAACACGATATGAATCATTGATAGGACGAATAAACACGATATGAACCATTGATAGGACGAATAAACACAATATGAATCATTAATAGGACAGACGCTTTGTGATAAAACACAGTCTATTTTGACACAAAGTGCGTATTTTGAATAGAGTGTCCTTTGTTCACATGTTTCTAAGGCCTAAACAAATATGTGTTTAACAGAACCCAACCCCTCTACCCCCGTCCCCCAACTGTGAAAATTGTACATCCCCCCATAGTCTGAGTCGAGAGGTGAATTAATTTATAGCCCCCCCCCCCCCCCCCAGTCACTAGTATATTCAATTACCCAGGACTTCTAGATTATAAGGTAGCCCCCACTCCCATGGCTAGTGATATTCAACGTTGGGCTAGTAAATAACTACTATTGCCAAGCCCGATGGCTAGTGAAAATATTTTTGTCAAATATTGCAATTAAGCCTTCTTCTTTTTTTTGTAAATGTGAATATCCTGACCCCACCCCAAACCCCAATGTTAGTGTTTTTAAAGCTCTATCTACCTCTTTAGTACTTTTAATCGTTGCAAGTAGATTTTTAAAATCACTGATCCCATGGCTAGTGGATTCTAGAAGCCTTGCATCACCTATGGAACCTAACAGTGTGTTTACTGGCCCCGGTGGTGTAGTGGTTTCGACTGATAAGTACTGGGTTCCACTCCCGGTACCGGCCTCCAACCCAGAGCGAGTTTAACGACTGAATAGTGTAGGTGTAAGGCCACTACACCGACATCTCTCTCTTACTAACCACTAACCATCTGTCCTGGACAAACAGTCCAGATAGCTGAGGTGTATGCCCAGGACAGTGTGCTTCAACCTTAAACACAACCCAAAACGGAGAAGTAAATCGAGTGTTGGCGAATTACTAAATCACAGCACACTACATGGCGAGGGAAACATTGGTAAACTTCTGAAATATGTGTCTACTTGTAACACGGTAGAAATCCATTTTTAAACCATTCCGTGGTGCACATATTATGCAGAATTACCAAATGTTTAACATCCAATAGCCGATGATTAATTAATGTGCAATGTGCTCCAGTGGTGTCGTTAAACAAAACAAACTTCTTTTTTTTCTAATGTGCCCCGTGCACTAACAGCTACTATACAACATCACTGACGTAGTTGCATGCAACCCCCCCCCCACCCCCCACCCCTCCTCTCGCGGAAAAATTCCATGATCCGCGCCTGTGCACGTGTCCGTAATTATATTAAGAATATAAGCCAAAGCATTAACACCAGACATAACCTAAAGTCGCCTAGTCATACACGTAGGAAGGAAGCTGAACTAACTCGGTTATAGCAAGGCCGATTTAATCTGATGTCATATAATAAACTTTATTGATTTTTTTTTATGATGAAGAGTCATTGATGGGGAAATAACTCGCGAAGACACAACCACCTTGCTTCCCTTCCCTGTCGTTCTGGAAAAATAGTCCTAAGGCGTTTGTTCAAGAACCTTACGAGTTAGAGAAGCAAATCGAGTGTTCACTCCCAGCTTAAATAAGACCGTTCAAATGCAATCATATGCTTACGGCCCTCGGTGGTGTTGTGGATAAGCCATCGGACATAAGGCTGGTAGGTACTGGGTTCGCAGCCCGGTATACCGGCTCCCACCCAGAGCGAGTTTTAACGACTCAGTGGGTAGGTGTAAGTCCACTATATACCGTCTTCTCTCTCACTAACCACTAACCCATTGTCCTAAGATCACCGTAAGTGCATAGCTACCTTATGCACTAAGGTGATCTTAGGGCTAAGATCGCTTCGTGGAACAGGGCCCTGGACAGACAGCCCAAATAGGTGAGGTGTGTGCCCAGGACAGCGTGCTTGAACCTTAATTGGATAGAAGCACGAAAATCAATTAAGAAAGAAAAATAATATGCTTACGGTTACCCATTTTTGTGAGGAGGCAGCACGATTTTTGCCTGAATTAAACGAAAATGGTCGAATCTCGGTAGCTTCTTTACTCAACATTGGGTTATTTCTCGCTCCAGCCAGTGCACCACGACTGGTACATTAACGGCCGTGGTATGTGCTATCCTGTCTATGGGATGGTGCATATAAAAGATCCCTTGCTGCTAATCGAAAAGAGTAGCCCATGAAGTGGCGACAGCGGGTTTCCTCCCTCAATATCTGTGTGGTCCGACGCCATATAACCGTGAATAAAATGTGTTGAGTGCGTCGTTAAATAAACCATTTTCCTTCTGTTACTCAATACCGACTCCAAACCCTGAGTGAGTGCTCCGCAAGGCTCAACGGGTAGGTGTAAACCACTTGCACCGACCAGTGATCCATAACTGGTTCAACAAAGGCCATGGTTTGTGCTATCCTGCCTGTGGGAAGCGCAAATAAAAGATCCCTTGCTGCTAATCGGAAGAGTAGCCCATGTAGTGGCGACGGCGTGTTTCCTCTCAAAATCTGTGTGGTCCTTAACCATATGTCTGACGCCATATAATCGTAAAAAAATAAAAAATGTGTTGAGTGCGTCGTTAAATAAAACACTTCTTTCTTTCTTTCTTTTACTCAAATCAGCATTACTACCATACAGCTACATAGGGTTTCAAATGAATCACAGGCATATTTGTTTTACATGGGTTACAGCTAATACTGAAAGTAGAATACAACGTCATGGTGAAAAGGTTTCAGGCCAGGTCATTTAGCCCGAACATTTGCAGCGTTTTGGGTTGTTGTTGGGGTTTTTGTGTGTTTTTGGGGTTTTTTTTTTTTTTTTTTTTTTTTTGGGGGGGGGGGTAATTTCAACACTGGGGTGAGGGCAGTTGACCCTCCACTCCTGACACCCCATCTCGTGCACTTACTAATGCAAATTGCAAACACAACTGCTTTTATAAACAAATTCTGTTTCTGCTATCACCATATATGGTCGTCTGCCAAATTGGTTTTGTGACATCGTTTTGTGATCACTGTTCAGTACAGGAAATGACGGAGGCAAGAGGGACCTGTACCCCTAATTTTTTTTATTAAATACCCCCTTTTAAAAAACAATTTGTTTACTTTTTAAATTGAAGTACCCTTTTTAGGGAACATGTGCCCTTATGTCTTTGGTCCCCTCCCTAAAATAGTTCCTATGTCTTCTCTTGGTGTCACGCCTTTCTGTCAATCATGTCAAGTTAATACATTTCATATGACCCAGATTTCAACGACTAATATCTAAATCATATGGAAGAATGGCGGATCATTTGGAGAAGAAATAAAGTGAATGATCTATTAAATTCTACACAGTCAAATAATAAATATATATTCTCAAGATCTGAGATTTAGAAGGGGTAATACAATTTATATGACACTGTGATGGTAATCAGGGTTTGTTTTTTGCGGGTTGTTATATATGACATCACCTTTGTCCTAAAAATAACGTGGGTGATCTATTAAATTCTAAATAGCTAAATACTAAATATATTCTCGCGATCTGATATGACACTGCGAAGGTAACCACTTGTTTTTTTGTTTTTTTTCTGTCGTGTATCTTATATGACATCACTTTTGCCCCTAAAGAGAGTTTCATATCATTATCATTATCATCATCTTCATGCAACAATAATACTAACCACTTAAACCACATTATCATCTGTTTTAATATTTGGAGAACAAAAAACACTGAAAGGACCACACGAATGTTTAACTAGTGATGCTTTTGATGTAACCAACGCGATGAAAGAACCTACACGAAAAATTCTAATTCGACCTGAACTATGAAAACCAATACAGACGTACTGCATATTTTAATATTTCGCGGAGATAGGTGTGGTATTTTCTTCCAGCTGCAGAAGCAGCATCGGTGACGGTTGAGGCGGAATAATTATGTATTACACGTTTCTCACAATGCACTTACCGTACTGGCGAATTACTAAATCACAGCACACTACATGGCGAGGGAAACATTGGTAAACTCCTGAAATAAGTGTCTACTTGTAACACGGTAGAAATCCGTTTTAAAACCATTCCGTGGTGCACATATGCCGTTTTAGCCAATTCTTTCTGCCGTGGCTTGGCGGAGAGTATTGATCTCCGTAGCTTATGGACGAGTCCACTATGCCTGCAACAATAGGGGTGATTACGTCGACAGATACAGATAATCGAAAAGACTTCCCCGCGGAGACGAGTTATGATAATATATCTAATTGGCACTAGGTCGACTGAGGAATGAGACCGTACAGCGAGGTAGGTAGGTTTACCAAAAAAAAAAGAGAAAAAAAAAAGTTTAATCAAACCCGTCTTTCGATTTCTGCGCAAAATTATGAAAGTACCGGCGGTTGGCCGAGCGTTGATTAATAGCGATGTCTTGGCCCGGTAAGGTCCGTAGCTATTATATACGGCGAAATCTAGCGCTCGGAACGTCCCGTGTCGTAAGCGCTCTATTAAACCGTTACTATTTTTATCTCGCCAAATTAGCCCGGAGAAAAGATGATTTCCCGCACTGTCATATCTGTATGAAAAACGGGTTTTTAGATATGATTTTTTTCTCTCTCTCTCCGAACATCTACCGTAGACGAATCTCGCGGGTTAAAAGGAGATATATCTCTGGCTCCCCAAAACTCCCTTGAGACTAGTTTAAGGATAGTAGTTTTTAGTTCCCCTTTAGCATATGAATTAAAGGGACAGACCCTAGTTTTTAAACACTAAGGCATATTTTTCACCTAAACCCTAGTTTCAACCCATAATGGACATTAAGTTTGGTTAATTTACAAACCTATCGTAAATTTGGATACGTTTCAGTCTGCGACATTTGAAATACCCTTTAAAAATAGACTAAAATACGATTCAATAATCATTACTTCTCAGACCGTGACAGACGCACGTGCGTTTTTAAAAATATGAAAAATGCATTATGTGGTATTAGAAACACCAGGATGACCAGAACAACTTCAGTTGTACGGAAATGGATAATTTAAACAATAAGATATAAGTAATGTTTGATTTGAGTGATCACAAACAGCTCTAATAGTGAAAATATTATGCCTTAGTGTTTAAAATCTAGAGTCTGTCCGTTTAAAGGCATATTGTCACAGACCACTGACCTATTTAATGGTCTAACAAAGTATTACCTGAACAAATATAATTTGATTTGTTTCTAAATGTACTATATTCAACCATCTTCATAACCACCATACTCCATTTATTAATGACATTTGGTAAAAATAATTGAATTATGGCAATGGTCCATAATTCAAAAACTAAAATTGCCGAGAGGGATGACATGGATTTCACTCCATCATGGTTCAATTAAGGTGATGCGATAGCTAGATTTGGTTTCCAACTATTAATGTAATTTTTATTTATTATCTATTTTTAGAGAAATAAGGTCCTTAAATCTGTGACAGTATGCCTTTAAAACAAAGAAACAGCTTCCACTATGCTTTTCAAGGTTCAAGCACGCTGTCCTAATTGAAGGGCTAATACGTTTTATTAAAAATATATTTTTTAAATTTCCTTTTGGGTGCGCTTCTAAATGATTAATTAGTCCCCCTTCCATTTTTAGTGTAAAATTCTAAATTGCCCATATAATTTTCTGTCCCGAGTCGTCAAGTCACTGGCTATCCAGAGACCGTGCCCGGGATGGACATGCCTGAGACCTTTGTGGTATAAGGGCATGCTAAAAAGTTTCATGTCAAGTCCTAATTGGATAACAGTGGCGGATCCAGAAAATCCACTGGAAGGGGGGTGGGAGGGGGATGACATGTAAGACGTAAGGCCAGACCTTTTTATTAGTTGTACCTCGGATTCTCAAAGGTAAAAAAAATTAATAATAATAAAAAAAATATATATATTATATAACTGTCACAAAATTAGGGGCAGCACCACCACCACCCCACCACCCCCCTTAGATCCGACACTCACTAACTTACAACTTTACAGTCTCGCACTGCAGGGCGGGACGCAGTGGTAAAACGCTCGCCTGCTGCGCGGTCGGGTCGGTGTAGGATCGATCCCCGTCGGTTACCCCATTGAGCTATTTCTCGTACCCGCCAATGCACCACGACTGGTATATATAAGGAGGTAAAATGTGCTATCCTGTCTGTGGGATGGGGCAATTAATTTCTTATAAAAGATCTCGTGCTACTAAATGGAATAATGTACCGGGTTTTCTCTCTAAGACTATATGTCAAAATTACCAAATGTTTTACACCCAATAGCTGATGATCAGATTAATAAATCAATGTGTTCTAGAGGTGTTAAAGTTTGTTTTGTTTAACGACACCACTGGGTCACATTGATTAATCAATAATCAGCTATCGGATGTCAGACATTTGGTAATTCTGACACGTAGTCATCAGAGGAAACCCGCTACATGTTTTCTAATGCAGCAAGGGATCTTTTATATGCACTTTCGCACAGACAGGAAAGCACATACCACGGCCTTTGTCCAGTTATGGTGCACTGGTTGGAACAAGAAAACCCCCAAATCAGTAGTCGTTAAATAAAACAAACTTTAACTTTGCACATTAATTAAGCCATTCATTCAAAATGTTTTGTGTAGATTCAACTTAGACATCTATTTCGAATGAGTAAAAGACATTCGATTTTGACCATCAGAGTGGAACAAATGACACAGCTGCCAAATTTGGCACACACAATTTAACAGTTCATTACACGACGACGGTGGTCATAAATAATAAATGTAATAGAAGTAAAATAAAACAACCCATTAATTACCTTCTGTCGACTAGAAAGAAAGAAAGAAAGAAATGTTTTATTTAACGACGCACTCAACACATTTTATTTACGGTTATATGGCGTCAGACATATGGTTAAGGACCACACAGATTTTGAGAGGAAACCCGCTGTCGCCACTGCATGGGCTACTCTTCCGATTAGCAGCAAGGGATCTTTTATTTGCGCTTCCCACAAGCAGGATAGCACAAACCATGGCCTTTGTTGAACCAGTTATGGATCACTGGTCGGTGCAAGTGGTTTACACCTACCCATTGAGCCTTGCGGAGCACTCACTCAGGGTTTGGAGACGGTATCTGGATTAAAAATCCCATGTCTCGACTGGGATCCGAACCCAGTACCTACCTACCAGAATCAATGTTACATGTCTATCCACAAATTATTTATTTATGTATTTATTTATTTACTTATCTTTTTTTTTTTTTTTTTTATTATTATTATTATTATTATTTTTTTTATATCATTTATATCAGATACATACAACTTCACTTAAAATAATATCTGATATTTACGAAGTTTTAAAACATATATGAGCCGTCACACGCGAAAACGTGTAAACGCATTTAAACGCAGAACTAAAGGTTGACATGCTGTTTGCGTTGTTTGTTTTAAAGAATTTAGAAGATGACATCTTCTTCTTTACATGAAGATCAGTTTGAGGTAAACATAAATCTGTATGTATATACAATAGTGTTTGGTTACTATTTTGTATTTTGTACCTGAGAACATCGGTCGAGATCGTTAGCGATATCATCAGCTCTTTAATACACATTTACAAGTACAGGGTTAAGTCCTATATATTGATATGGCATGCAAATATCACACGTTTTTATAACGTACATGACTATACATAACATAAAGTGCAGCAACCTTTCCAGAGTGGTAGACCCATGCAACCCGATACGATCAAAACCTATATTAGCTCGGTCATTTACCTTTCGACCGCCCGTCCAAAATTGCGCCGAACTTCCTCAATCAAAATTGCGCACCCTTTTCTCTTTGACATTTAACTGCTCCATTCAAATTCCATAGCACCACCAGCACCCCCACCCGCCTGCTACCGATTTGATCGGGTGCTGGTGCTCCCTTGCACCTGCCAGTGCAGGCGGTCCCTCTTCTCCCCTCCCCCCACCTTTCCTGTCGAAATTTCATGTAAACGGAACTCACAAAACGCGAGCGCCGATGGCGCGGATCCGTAGACGGGGGAGGGATAGAAAAAGTACACTTGATGGGGTGAAAATTTCGACCTGGGACGAGGCTTGCCGAGTCCCATGGTGTGTATGTATATATATATAACAATGAGATGACGCCGGTTACACTCGAGAATAATACACGAACGTTTGTTGCGAAATATACGTTAACAAGTTTCATTAAGTTGTGGTATGCATGTAAAATGGCCTGGTCACAGAGCCACGACAAGAGACCGTTTGTTTTCAGTCGTACCAATGTATTTATAATAAATGATACATGGCACGGGAAATAATCAAATGGGCCCACTAAGGAGGATCGAACTTTCAGCAAATGGAACCTCAGACAGACGTTCTTGTTACGTTATCCCGGTCATTTGAGGACAAGGACTTTTTATATGTAAAATCCGATATTTTTTTTTCATTTGAGCGGAACTCTCAATCCTGCGTGGGGGGATCGTCCGATCCCCCCGATCCCCCCTGGCTACGGACCTGACATGATACTTAATATGTTTGCTTCAAACATTCAAACGAAGTACCTTATGACTGCGCATAATAAACCCTCATGAGTTTATAATAAGGAGACCATCCTGAGTTTGTAGCTATATTATCAAGCAGTCGGCTAGTCTAATCTGTTATAAATAAAACTTACATCTTTCTTAGGTTAAATATCTTGCTTCGAATTTAAATAGCTGTATATGCAATACAGTTACATTTGTGACCATTCTCAGGCCGGTAGCAACCGAGAAGTCGGGGGCTGGGGGCTGGGGGCTGGGGGCTGGGGGCTGGGGGGAGAGACTATAGCCCCACTTTTATAAACCAGGTTTAAAATATGACTTTTGCCCCCCCCCTCCCACCAACTAGACTGTGTCCCTCCACTACAGATTGTGCCCCCTCCCCTGCCCCAACTCCAGATATCGTTCCTACGGGCCTGATTATAATGTTTTATATACCATAGCTCAACTTTCATATGTATTATTTAATTTTATTCCAAATGCCGAACAAAATTTTAAATAACTTGGTGAAAAGAAATCCCGACAAAAATCATGAATGTATTTATCTGTATAATGCTTTATAAATATTTAAATTATATTAAATACAATAAATATCTGCATACATACACGCGCGCACACATTAATATTATTTTAGCCCATATCCGATATTTATTGCGTACGAATCCGAACCGATGGTTTGTGGGGCGTTAACAACAAACTATTTTTTTATTTCGTAATAAGCAACAATTCACAAATGTCTCCAATTTTCGGGTTCCCTGTTGATAGAATAATTAATCATGGAGATATTCACATTCCTATTGCGTGGCCTCCCATTGTCTATGCCCCCCAACTTGTCCACAGGTCTATTTTTGCGAGATCTCGCGTGAGTTCGCGGTTTGCGTCCTCGACGGGCACATGCGCAGTGGAATGTGAAAGAGGTCTATTAATGTACTACATTTAGAAAATATTCGACCGAGCAGTCAATTCTTTTTATTTTTGGCTTGTAACTTTTTTTTTCTTTTTTTTTTTTCTTTAAAATTCTATTAACTTTGTTAGTACTTGCTATTTTAAAAATTCTGCCCATTTTCAACTCTACCCCCCCCCCCCCCCCCCCCCACATCTTATCTAATTTCTTTTTGACCACCCGATCTAAACTAGCGACCAAATTTAATGAGTAGAATTTTAAAAATTATATTAGACATGCGCATCAAAATTTTAAAGGCCCATTATTTAATTTTTGGACGTAAATTTCTAAATTGTCCGGGACGGACATGCTCGAAACTCTAGTGGTATATGAGCATGTAAAAAAATATTCGCACTCGCACTCGCATTTAGAAAACTTCTTTCAGCATATTATAGATACACAAGCTGTACTCTTAAAGGAGAGGTCAGGCAAGGCATTTGACCTGGTAGACACATTCAACGATATTTAATGTACATTATTGCTCAATATGAACAAGTACATTGGTATATTTAATTAATACAACGAAAACAAGTGCCGGCTATTAGATATAATGGGCGCGGCCATTTATCTTTCATGCTGCAAATCCGCCCTCTGGTGAGCATGTAGTCACGTGGTGACACACACCTAGCCAAAGTAATCTGCCGTTTGAGAACTAGACGAACATTTGGACAGTTATAATCTCTCTAATGAATGAATGTATGGATGGTGATGAACGAATGGACGAATGAATAGATGAATGGATGAATGTTTTAACGACACCCCAGCATAAAAATACACATCGGCTATTGGGTATCAAACAAAGAGTCAAAGACAATTCTCTAACACAAACGCGAGATTTTTGTTTATCAACAAATAGGCAAAGATTCCCGCTCTAATACGATACTAATATTTGATGTTGCATATCTTTACATTCGATCATTCATTCGATCATTAATTAATTAAAACATTATTTTTTAAATTAATTAATTAATTAATTAATTCATTCATTCATTCATTCATTCATTCATTCGTCCATCCATTCATCACCATCCATACATTCCTTTCTTCCATTAATTCAAATAATTCCTTTCCGCACTATACACATACAAAGTATGTCCAAATATACATGATTTCCTTCGCTCCAGCCCCGCACCCCCCCCCCCACCACCACCACCACCACACACACACACACTTTCCATCCCCTCACAAACTATATACATGTTTTTCGATTTGACTTCTGGCAAGGCAAACCAGATGAATTAGTGCGACCAAAGTGTACACAGTCTATCAATAATCGCTCAATGTCGCTCAGTCCCAATTCTATTACCCTTTTAACCCAGCTTTGTGTGGGGGAAAAGGGAAACTTTCCTTCCCGACAGCCCTTAACAAGATAGATACACACACACATGACCAAACAAAATCCCACTGATAGTCGGCCATTTGTTGACGTGTCCAGTTAGTGGTGGTGCAAGGGTAACACAAAAATTACATCGCTCAGTATCAGTAGACAAAACCACTGAGTATACATACGATTGGACCAATATGATTAGCGAGATTTGAACCCGCAGCGCCAAGGAGTGGAATAGCATCAATTTTTAACATCTAGCTTACAGAACTATCTCTTGCATTGATAACAATATCTGTAATTAGTTTGAACATTAAAACACTTTCTGAATTACAATAAAGTCTCTGTCACCGAAACATCTGTTACATTGTGTATGCCATTAGAAAGCTCAATTCTAATATCTAGGTCACAAAAACAATTATATTTTGAAATTTGTATAACATAGAAGCTTCCATTCTAAATTTAGGCTACAGGAACAATTGCGTTATGAATATACATGACATTAAAAAGTCATTTTTAACATCTAGATTAGGCAAAAAAAAAAAAAAAAAAAAAAAAAAAAAAAAAAAAAAAAAAAAAGGTTTCCCTTCCCCCCCACACAAAGCTGGGTTAAAAGGGTAATAGAATTGGGACTGAGCGACATATATATATATATATATATATATATATATATATATATATAAACAATTCTAGAAACAATTCAGAAACAATTTTGTTATGAAATTTGCATGACATTGAAACTTCCATTCTAACATTTAGCCTACAGGAACAATTACATTATGAAATTTGCATGACATTAAAAAACTTATTCTAACATCTAGCCTACAGGAAAAATTATATTATCGAATTTGCGTGACATTAAACCATCCATTTTAACATCCAGGCCACAAGAAAAATTATATTGTAAGATTTGCATGACATTGACAAGTCCCTTCTAACATCTAGCCTACAGGAACAATTACATTATGAAATTTGAATGACATTAGAAAGCCTATTCTAACAACAAGGCTACAGGAACAATTACACTATGGAATTTGCATGACATTAGAAAGCCTATTCTAACAACAAGGCTACAGGAACAATTACATTATGGAATTTGAATGACATTAGAAAGCCTATTCTAACAACAAGGCTACAGGAACAATTACACTATGGAATTTGCATGACATTAGAAAGCCTATTCTAACAACAAGGCTACAGGAACAATTAATTACATGATAACATTTGCATGACATTAAAACGTCCATTATATCATCTAATGCTACAAGTAGAATTACATTATGAAATTTGCATGTCATTAAAAAATCTATTCTAATATCTAGCCTACAGGAACAACTACATTTTGAAATGTGTGTGACATTGAAACTTCCATTATAACATCTAATGCTACAGGTACAATTGCATTATGAAATGTGCATGGCATCAAGAAGTCCATCCTAACATCTAGGCTACATGAACAATTACATTAAGAAATTTACATGTCATCGAAACTTCCATTTTAACATCTAGGATACATGAACAATTACATTTTGAAATTTGCATGGCATTAAAAAGTCCATTCTAACATGTCGGCTTCAGGAACAATTACATTGTGAAATTTGCATGACATTAATAGTCCATTCTAACACCTCGGCTTCAGGAACAATTACATTGTGAAATTTGCATGACATTAATAGTCCATTCTAACACCTCGGCTTCAGGAACAATTACATTTTGAAATTTGCATGACATTAAAACTTCCATTAAACATCTGCTACATTTGTACATAAGTAGGAAGGAAACTTTTATCTGTACTTTCCCACAGATATAGAACATACCACGACCTTTGATATACCAATCGTGGACACACGCGTGGACGTGAAAACCCCAATCCTAGCCAAACAGTGAACGACAAAAATATATTTTTGATATTAAATATATTATGGTAATTCTGATATGTAATCTTTTGAGGAAAGGTTAGTATATTAATAACAAGGAATAGACATGATAACTCATAATACGTATTTTGATATACCAGTCATGAACAGAACTTCATTTAATTTAATAAACTCGTGCTATCGCATTCAATGGTTATTGTTATGTTTATAGTATTATGCAATTTGAGATAGCATTTCTAAACTTCTCTGCCGCCAAAACATCTGTTACATTATGTATGTTATCAAAACATTCAATGTTGGGAGAGGCCTTAATACAGACTAATGCCTGTTGCCCAATCCTCATACCGCTATTGTTTGTGAACGGCAATAAATACTGTTTCTTACACACCCGTTGGTGAGAACACCATGTGTTAGTTTTGATAACACATAGCTGTTTACACACGTACGTGTGTTATCAATTTCAAGACATACGACTGGCTGCTCCTAGGTGATGACCAGGTCACCAATGCCATACGTCCAATAATAATAAAAACCCCAGCACGGTGGAAATTGATTACACTGTGGCGTATAGCTAACCTAGCAATCATGTATCTGTGACGAGTAAGTCAGCTACAAGTACAACGGCTGTAAATAACTTTTAGTCGATAAAGATGTTAAAATTTGCTTAAAACCTAGGGTTTATATTTTTTTGAGGATACATGTATGTAAGAAATAGAAGGATACATTCGTGTCTGTTAGATACCATTATCTCACAACTCGTTGTAAAATGTACCTAACTCGTTGTGAGATAAATGGTATCTAACGGTCACTCATGTATTATTCTCTATTTAAACCAAAACATTCAGCGTGGCATTAAAACGTACATTCTAACATTTAGGCTACTGGAACAATTGTGTTATTAAATTCGCTCGACATTGAAGCGTCCATGATCTTAACCTCTAAGGCACCAGAAAACATTAGCCGCCAATAAGATTGTTTCCAGGATGATGAATGGTGTCTCCTGAACACATTTGGAGAGTTCACAACCTTGTTACAAGAAGATAAATTAAATTACGCAGTCACTCGACGAAACTGTGCAAGCCTTCACTGTCGGCCATTTTGATTTCTTTGTTTCGCAGGCGGGTGATACCAGTCCTTTGTTGAACAACAACTGAACTGAACTGAACTGGACTGAACTTTATTTACCCTCAGGCCGTATTCTACGGCATATGAGATTAATATTACAAAATAAT
>NC_054705.1:19138577-19178577 GCF_016097555.1 Gigantopelta aegis
TAAACAAAGGCATAGCGCCCATTACGCACGTGTGTAATGCAAAAAAAAAAAATAATAATAAAAAAAAAAAATAATAATAAAAATCCGGGAATAAGTCGAGGCTGTCTGTAATTGTTCTATAAACTATCCTCTTCCCTTTTTCAGTAATTAAGTTTCGAAAAAAGATAGAAAAACAAATGCCCCAGAAAAGGCTCAGAATGCATCTACAGGCGTTCTGAGTTTCAAACGTTTCTCGGGGGGGGGGGGGGGGGGGGAGGGGAGGCTACAGCAAGTCTAGAGAGAAACCCATCTTCAATCATAAATAGTATTACATCTTCTAAAAGAGCCCGCAGCAAGTCTAGAAGGGCATCCCATCTTCAGTCACATATTATCATATCTTCTAAAAGAGACCACAGCAAGTCCAGAAAGCAACCCATCTTCAGTCATATATTATCATATATTCTACCCCATCTTTAGTCATATATTATTACCATATCTTCTGAAAAAGCACACAGCAAATATAGAAAGCACCCCCCCCCCCCCCCCATCTTCAGTAATATAATATTATCATATCTCCAGGAAGAGCCCGCAGCAAGTCTAGAGAGCACTAAGAACATGGCCGACGTCCCGAATGGTGACGAACAACCACCAAGTGAAAAGTCGTGTACAAACACACAACTTACAGACCGCATCCGCTGATTAAACTGAAAAGCTTTAATTGATTTTTTCGAAACTCTATTCGAAGTCGATCGTGTAGTAGATTCATCAAGGTAATTCGTCGAATCACGAGACAAAACCTATACTAAGAGAAAGCTCCACAACAAAGCTCTGAAAAGTCAATGGCGAAGCCAGGTCTGCGTTCAGGACACACGTTTTGCTAAAAACACCCGCCAACTGGTTTGTTGTGGGGGTTTTTTGCCTTGTCATCTTTAAAACAAAATTAAAAGTGTAGGTATTGTCTAAGTTGCAAGTGTTATATTTTTTAAAGAGGTATTTGCGACAAATATCTGAACATAACTAGCGCTCATGACACACGTTTTCCTGCAAACACCCGATAACTGGGGGTTTTCTTGCCATGTCACCTTTTTTTTTTTCAAATTAAAGGTGTATTGTCAAAGTTGCAAGTGTCAGATTTCGCTTTTATAAACAAGTTTTTGCGACAAATATCTGGACATAACTAGCGTTCACGAAACGTTTTTCTGCAAAACCCCGCTAACTGCTTGTTTGCCGTGTCGCTTAAAACAACAACAACAACAAAATTAAAGGTGTATTGTCAGTAGGTCATATTTCGCATTTTTAAAACATGTTTTTGCGATAAATAACTGGACATAAGCTGAAACAGAACATGCACAAGAGATAACAGCTGGCAGTATTTATGCTGTGTCTTTTGGAGATGCGAAACAGTCAACGGAACATGTTATCTGAAGCTTATATGGACTGGATGCTGCACGTGCGTGCGGTCCGACAAATTAAAAAAACGAAAGACATACATTAGATTCAATGAGAGCGTCTAGACTGGATGCGTGTGATATGCAAAACGCATGCGGCTAGCCGCAATGAAATTATTGTATGTGGTGTATATGCACAAGCCGCAAGCCGCAGACGCACCAATCGCACGCACAGTCGGACCGCACGCACGCGCTGCATCCAGTCTATATGAGCCTTAAGACAGTTAAAACCTACAGCAGCTGCGGAAGACTACAAAAAGCCGATGACAACTATATTCGAGGGGGTAAAAAAGTTGGTTTTGTTAACACTAGAGAACATTGATTTTTTAAATGTCAAACAGTTTGTAATTTTAACATATATTATTGTCTTAGAGAGGAAACCTGCTACATTTCCCATTAGTAGCAAGGGATCTTTTATATGCACCTTCTCTCAGACAGAATAGCACATACCACGGCCTTTGATAAATCAGTCTTGGTGCACTGGCTAGAACGAGAAATAGTCCAATGGACCCACCGACTGGGATCGATCCTAGACCGATCGCGCAGAAGTTGTATAAGACCAAAGACGAGATGCAGAGGACGGTATACTATCATTCACTGCCACTGCTGGCCGCACGGTAAAGTTAATCAGTGTACAAAAAAAGAACAATATAACAATAAAAAAGGTAACAAACTTTAAAAAAAGAGAGAATAAAAACATCTTAGGAAACTGAAATGTTCCTTGTACGAAAAAAAAAATGTTATTTAAATGTTAAATGCTATAAGGAGTATGTATAGTTGTGCAAACTTGTGGCAATTAGGCTAAACCTTTTATATGCGAAACTAGAGAAGGACAAGGAGAATGCATTTCGCCTTTCTTCTTTGCGCTGCATATTAACAACTTATAAGAAACTCTAATTGTTAAAGCTGTTGAAGCAACTGATATTGGGCTAATTAAATTATTCTTATCATTGTATGCAGATGACAGTTATTGTCAAATAATAAAGACCACTTACAATTATGCTCAGATCATCTTTGTGATTATTGTATACGTCAATGTTTCGAAACGGAGAGGGGTGGTGAAATAGTATGCAGTTTAAATATGGTGACAGTAAAGTAGATTTACTTATTTAGGTAGAGTGTTTAGGTGCAATGTTCGCATACAGAAATGTTAAAAGCATTAGTCGGTCAAGCACCCCCCAAAAAAGAGTATCTATTAAATCAAAATGTACATAAAACCGTTTGTCTCACTAAAACCTAGTTATGTATTCAATATTTTAAACAAACTCATGTATTATTACTATTTTATACTATTACACCAAGAGGCAGAGGACTTTAAACGCAAATTATGTTAAGCATATTTTATGTAAACGAGGGTGCTGATTCCAAAACTAAGAGTTTTATTCACCTCACGTAAAACAGAATTGCCATTTGGCCGGTCTAATATTGTATCAACTAAGCTTCTGAATAATTTACAAAATCACACAAACAAAAGAAAACAAGAGCTGAAAAAGATAGACAGAATACTACCCACATAATGCGATAGAAAGGCGGGGTTGGAGGGGGATGGGTGGGAGTAAGAGAACGAAGAAAAAGAGAGATAGAATACCCACATAATGCGACAGAAAGACGGGGTTGGAGGGGGTGGGTGGGAGTAAGAGAACGAAGAAAAAGAGAGACAGAATACCCACATAATGCGACAGAAAGGCAGGGGTGGAGTGGGGTGGGTGGGAGTAAGAGAACGAAGAATGAAATATATCCTTGAACTTTTACGACGCAGCTAGCTAATGCATGCAGGTAATATAAAGATGTGCGAGCGTTTAACACGCGAGGTATGAAATTAATACGCCGACACGGATTATACCTATCATTTATTCATCATCTTAAATTATTCATTATTCCAACAAATGCCACATTTCTCTACGTTTAGAAGAAAGGAAAATTATTACTATTTCTGGCCTTGGCACATCGGTGAAGGCGGCTATAATACCGTATTATGTTAGCATTAGTTTAAGAAAGGGCGCTAAATAAGCGACCATTTTAGAAGGTGATCTCGAATCATATAGCTTACTTCTGTTAACATGGTGTTTTTTTAACCTCCAGACTTTATTTTCTGAGCATTTTGAGACTTGTTAACTAATGTTTGTTCTGCTGTCTGCCATCTTTCACCCTCTTCTCTCACTAGGACAATAGCTAGGATGGGTTTTTTTGGGGAGTAGGGGAGGGGGGTGGGGGGAGATGAATTCTTGAAACGAACGAGCATAGAAGACACAAGACACTAGGGGTCAGAAATACCATTTTGCAGCCATTTCAGGGAGGTTACAATACTTAAAACATCAATATCAATAATTTTAGTTATTTTAGTTTAGTAACGCAGGCCGCTGAGAATTAAACATTTGCGTAAATCATTTATAGGTTACGCAAAAACAAATCCAGGTGACCCATTTCCTTTTTAGGTAACCCATCATGAACATGTAAATGATGTCATAAATTCAATGCGCGAACGAAAAAGGGGTTAAGCAAACTGTACTTACGCGAGCGACGCGCGAACGAAACTTTCGCTCTCGCAATTTTCCTGTTTAACGAAACCCCACTGCTGGTATGTGCAGACTTGTCTGTAGGATGGTGCTTCTAAAATATCCCTTGCCGCTAATGGAAAAATGTAACAGGTTTTCTCTGAAGAATTATGTGTCAGAATTACCAAATGTTTGACATCCAACAGCCAATGATTAATTGATCAATGTGCTCTAGTAGTGTCATTAAAAAAAGACGACCCCCCCCCCAAAAAAAAAAAACCCCAAACAAAACACCCTTAAAAACCACTGGCATTGCCAGGATTTTATATTGGGGGCCAACAAACTATGGGGGGGGGGGGGGGGACCCCACACTATGCATGTACATATGGTTTTATAAAATTTAACAGTGAAACAAAAAGTTTGATTGGGGGGGGGGGGGGGGAAGTAGCATGAACCCCGTGTCCCCTTCCCCTTTCGCTACGCCACTGTTAAATCCCCAACAAAAACCCAACAAACTAACTTGATGGATGACTCAGATTTTCTCACTTATTTGGCTAGTCCCGGGATTCACTTTATTTCTTATCGGTCATGGATACCCCCCCCCCCCCCCCCCCCTCCTCCCCTCTCCTTTCTCCCCCTTTCCCCCATTTCAACACGTTGTAAAGAAAGAAAGATCACTGCATTTCTTGGGCCTAACTTGGCCATTCTCATTTCATCCCCACCTGGGCAGGTTCAGAATATAGGACAATTATTTCTCCTGAGCGCTAAACGTTGACGAAAGCGGTCAAACAGTACAGACTTTTCGCTTTGGGGGTCATTACTTCAGTTCTTATTTAACTTCGTTTTGTTTAGTTTAAAAGAATAATGATTATTCTCCAAAGAAATCTCCAATGTGTCATAATTCATGAGTTTCAGTTTGTTGGATGCTTTGAAGTTTTTCGCTGGATCATTAAGCTGGCTTAATTGAGTTAAAACTAAGAAAGAGAAAATGTCGAGTGTTTTTTTTTTTATAGGTTTTGTGCTTCTTGGGTGTGTGTATGATGTTATTTAGTTCAGGTTTGTGTGTGTGTGTGTGTGTGTGTGTGTGTGTGTGTGTGTGTGTATGTGTGTTTGTGTTTGTGTATGTGTGTGTATATGTTTTTGTATGTGTGTATGTGCGTGTGTGTGTGTGTATGTGTGTGTATGTGTGTTTTGGTTAAGAAAAGCCACACACGTGTCACTTATGTACATATTGCAGGCGTGATATGCACTCCTCAAATTCAGAGGAAAGTTAAACTTTGTTTTATTTAACGACACCACTAGAGCACATTGATTTATCAATCATCGGCTACTGGATGTCAAACATTTGTTGATTTTGACATTTAGTCTTAGAAAGGAAACCCGCTACATTTTTTCATTAGTAGCAAGGGATCTTTTATATAGGCACCCTCCCACAGACAGGATAACACATATCACAGCCTTTGATATACCAGTCGTAGTGCACTGGCTGGAACGAGAAATTACCCAATAGGCCCACCAACGGGGGTCGATTCTAGACCGACCGCGCATCAAGCGAGCGCTTTACCAGTGGGCTACACCCCGCCCCTTTATCAAAGGAATACAATTTATTATACAACATTTAGTAAAATATCTTAAAATATCAGTGAAATAAAAGTGACAATAACACATTTTAGAGTCAAAATTTCACTATTTCACTCTAAAATGTGTTATCGTCACTGTAGAAAGTGTTATCTTCACTGAAAGAAAGCCGGAACTATTTTGCTGCTGGCATTTTAAAAATAAAGGTAAATTGCCAAAAGTTAAATAATAAATAGAAAATTTCATGTTTTTTGTCACATCGCAAGCGCGATTCGTGAGATATGATTGCAAATTTCGCTCGATGAGATATAAATCATATTTGACAAAAAACATGAAATATCCTCTATATATTTAGTTATTGTGTGTGGGAGACGTGTAACACTTGGTCGGCTTGGCGGTTCAGGGGAAGATCATTATCATTATAATGCCTGTTAATGTCCCTTTAAATAATCAGTCAACCATTTCACACGCGCTGCTTTCATCCTCTGAAGGGTCGCGTCTGACTTGTATTTTTAATTGTACGTCTTTATCTACCGAGAAGAATGAGTATATTCCTAACTATTATACAAATAGAGTAAGTGTAATTACATTTTCTTACACTCCGTTGGTGAGAACACCATGCGTTGTTTTTGATAACACATGGTTGTTTACACATGTACGTGTGTTAACAATTTCAAGACATACAACTGGCTTTATCCTGGGTGAAGACCAGGGGCTAAGTCACAAAGATCTCTTAGGCTTTGCTAAACAACAAAGCATCCTCTTTACAAGTCTTTTAGCATTGCACTGCGAGATCGCAAAGTTGTGAGAGTTTAGTGAATTAGGCCCCAGGTCACCACTGCCATATATCTAATGAAAAACTACACGATGGAAATCGATTACATTGTGACGTATAGGTAACCTGACCAATCATATTATGTCTGTGACGCGTAAGTTGGCTACAAGTGCAGCGGCTGTAAATAACTTTTAGTCGAAAAAGATGTTAAAATTTGCTTAAAACCTGGTTTTTGAGGATATGTAAGAAATATATTAATACATCCGTGTCTGTTAGATACCATTTATCTTACAACTCGTTGTTTAAAAGCGTATCAAACTAGCTTTCGCTCGTAAGATACATTTTAAAACAACTCGTTGTGAGATAAATGGTATCTAACGGCCACTCGTGTATTATTCTCTATTTACCATTTATTCCCTACAACTAAAAAGTCACTTTTGTGTAAACTATGTAGATATTTACAAATTGTCATTGAGAGGATCAGTATTCCAGATTAGTAATAATCAAATACAACGTCCAGTACCACTACAGAAAACACTTTGTAAACTCATTGTGTTTATATTTTCTCCATACTACACTCGGTGCACTCTTAAGATAATGAATTCTTGTCTCGTCTTGTCTCGTCTCGTCTTGTCTTGTCTTGTCTTAGGCATAATATCCGAATCCCTTTGAATATTGTGGGTGCCCTTTTTAAACGTAGCACCTTCTCCATGAAAACTGAAAGCGCTTATTTTGAAACGCTGCACACCCTGAATAAAAATATTCAGTTACCGTCTTAAGATATTGCCTTATTCTGAATCAGGTCAAACGACGAAAGACAGTAACCGGTTATTCTCTATGTATCTTTGTGTATTATTTAAATTTTTATCATCGGCACTATTCGGTATTCTTCGTATACGTAATATTTCACGGAAAAATCCGTCGGCTGGTTTCCTGTGACCCGCAAGTGTCTAATCTAAATTCAAAACCATTCGCCTCGAGTGATGGAAAATTGGCGCGGTCATCATGGGACCCCACCAGTACAATTCTGAGGCCGTTTCGTATTGTACAACACAGCGGGCCCTACCCCCGCGGGGATTTTCTGGACAAACACTCCGGAGTGACGCGAAGAGTTCTCGCAGACGTCTGCTCCGGGGTTGAGAACATGGCGGTTATTAACATAGCAGATGTATGTTGATTCCGTCTGTCGTCGTGTGCCGACACCGCAGTTTGGCCACGACTGATGTATTCCCATCGTCGGAAATATCGATTTGAATTTCATATTATGGAAGAGGAACAGCGTATACAGTACACGTATAAGGATATCACTTCGATTTTGCGTGAACATTCAGGCGCGTGTGCATTGTGCGGGTTTCGAAGGTCGAAATCCCTCCCTGTTCAAGAAAAAATTTAATTTTTTCCAGGCACAGCGGAGCAGAAGTGGTTGGGGGACTGGAGCCCCCCCCCCCCCCCCCCCAATAAATGTGAATCAAAAATATTATTCGTAGAGATGAATTGTACTTGTAGAATGCAGGAAATTGCATTTCAGGACCTAGCAACTGTTTTGCGCCCTCGATCTCATTCAGCCCCCCACCACCACAACCAATGTCTACGTATTTCCGCCGTACCCGGTTTTTAAAATTTATAGCAAGGAGGAGCATGACTCGACCCCTCTATAAACTTAGGCCACCACAGTCTAGACCCCCACTGCTAAAATTCCTGTACACGTGCCTGACATTCCAGGAAACATTTTGTTTTAAAAATTTTGATTAGCGATATTTCTAGTCAGTTTTAAACTTGATTAGCAACTACTGTTTAATGTTTTAAAATTGTATAGCGATCTCTGAAATTTGCGTACCGAATCGCGGCGCGATACTGAACACAATGTTCCCTGTATTTTACACGATGTGCGCAAAATAACACTGAGACAACACATACGATATACCAGTCGTAGAGCACTTGTTATCACGGGGTGTGTGTGTGTGGGGGGGGGGGGGGGAAGGCGTAGTCCAGTGGTAAAGCGCTCGCTTGATTCGCGGTCGGTTTGAGATCGATCCTCGTCATTGGGCTATTTCTCGTTCCAGTCATTGCACCACGACTGGTATATCAAAGGCCGTGGTATATGCTATCGTGTATGTGGGATGGTGATATAAAAGATCCCTTGCTACTACTAAAAAAAAAATGTAGCGGGTTTCCTCTATGACTGTCAAAATGACAATATGTTTTTAAAAAAATGGTTATCACAAGGAAAAAAAAAATACAAAGTTCACTGACGTCGATCGATCCTGCAACCCATCGGACATCAGGCGAACGCTCAACCACTGAGCTATATCCCATATACTGCGTCACCGGAGGCTGGCAATGAAAATTGCTTACATCACATAATAGGGACGATGATTCTCGTAGCTTTTCAACGTAGCCTTCGTGAAAGTTCGTGCAGCGGCGATATCGCGGGTCGAGTTAATTCGTATAATTGCTTGCATGACTTTCGGTAGCGAATAGTAGTCCCCGGGGGCGCGGACTATTCCAACACTAATCTAATATGCGTATAAATATTTTACAAAATTGGCTATCGGCTGACAACAGAAAACTGCAACCAAAGTAATTGGGTTCTAAAAGAATGTATACTCGCCAATAAAAGTTAAGAATCCAGCGACTGAGATGTTCGTTTATCGTTTATCGTCGACCTTGTAGTTTAACCTCGTAACTTGACATAGATCAATGTGTTAACAAATTGCATATAAAATAATTATATATATATATATTTAATTATTTTAAAAATAGTTTTTTCTTTTACTTTTACGAGAAGCCAAATTGGCAGTATTGACGCACACCCCAACAATTTTATTAATTAATTAAAACAATTAATACTAAATTGAAACTAAATAATACACCCCCAAAAAAACTAACCCCCACCAACCCCTAAAACCCCCACACCAACTACCACCCCCCCCCAAAAAAAAACCCCTACAAAACCCCTTCAATAAAACATCAAAAAACAACAACGAATACAAAAACAAAAAAGTCCTCACATCCCCTAAACCCGCCAAAACAATTTGAAAAACAGCAGAGAAACAAAAAACCCTAAAAAAAAATCACCATAGTCAAGTCAGTTCTGATTCTAACAAAATAAATTAAATAAACTAGACACACTTTTCCATCAAAGGGGCCGGACGTAGTCCAGTAGTAAAGCGCTCGCTCGATGCGCGGTCGGTCTGGGATCGATCCCTGTCGGTGGGCCCAATGGGCTATTTCTCGTTCCAGCCAGTGCACCACAACTGGTATATCAAAAGCCGTGGTATGTACTATCCTGTCTGTGAGATGATGCATAAAAGGTTATCCCATGAAGTGGCGACAGCGGGGTTCCTCTCTCGATATCTGTGTGGTCCTTAACCATATGTCTGACGCAATAAAACCGTAAATAAAATGTGTTGAGTGCGTCGTTAAATAAAACATTTCCTTCCTTTCTTCTTTTCCATCAAACTAAAGTCTTCACCTATATTAAATATGTCACAGCAACGGTTCCTCATACCACCATATTACACCGAACACTCCACAGCAGACAAATTTGTTAAAAACTCTAGCTGAACTTTGTTTTGCATTAGCAAATTATGTTACAGGATGAGGGGATGTGGGATTGGCTGCATTAAAAATACATGAAAATGCGTGTTTATTTATCTTACATTGGTTCATTTAACACATAACACGTGTATAGCTGCGCTCTGTACAACTTCCGTAAGATACAATTTGCTACAGACATCCCTTTTTCCAGAGATGGCCTAATCGAGTTCACTAAAACAATTAGAGCCGAGTTAGACATTTTACGTAAGTAATTCGCACTGTTTATCGCAAGCTAATGGGACGCTAGTCACTTTTATTGGACATGTTTATAGAGCAGTTAGAAATTAGAAATACTATGCCCCTGCTTAACGGTGGTTGTGATGCACAGGTATGTATTTCACTTCCGGAAATGCGCGGAATCAAGAACGAGTTTCTACAGTTTCAGTAATACGTAGACTGGCATTGTATGTTGTTTTGTTGCCAGCAATGGGTGTGAAAAGCACTACCGTAAATCCTTAAATACAGGCCGTGTCAAGAATGGACACTGAATTTAAAATAAATTATGTCTGTTATAGACGTCCGGTCTTACATGTCTCTAAAAGTAATAAAAACTGGACCTTATATACAGGCTGAATCAGACACGACGTAAAAAAGAAGTGTTTACTTTACGACACATATGGGCTCCGTTTTACGAAGTGATTTTAGCGCTAAGATCACTTCGTAAAACGTGGCACAAGACATTATAAATTATTGCCGTTCTATGTTTAACGTAAGGCTACTGCGACACTTGGTCTGAATAGTGAGTAGACGAAACCCGTTATCGCAACATAGACGTCTTCTACCGAATAGCATCAAGGGATCTTTTATGTGCACTTTCACATCCATAGAACGGCACATACTTCGGTATTTTATATACAGTTTGTGGGCACTAGTTTACTTGGGAAAACAATCCAATGACTCCAATAAGAGGAATTGACCCCAGGACCCATCACACGAGAGATCTACCACAGAGGTACACACCGCACAGGCCTGAATAATAAAGGCCCGTGTCTCGATTATAAACCTGGGTCACGTTCCACGGACCGATCTTAGCCCTAAGATCATCGTAAGTGCATAACTGCCTTATGCACTTAAGGTGATCATAGCGCTGAAATTGCTTCGTGGAACGGGACCCTGGCCTCGAATCGTGGCAGGATTTGTAACATGTAGATATCTAAATATATCTCAACGTGAAAGCAAATTTATGGGGAGCCATTTAATATATTACTACATTAATATCATATAAATTCACAAGCTAAATTCACATTATTCTCCTTGGACTAATCTCAGCCACCTAGGTGGATCCATTCAACTGATTGGGTTTTTTCTCGTTCCAACCAGTACATTAAAACTGGTCAAAGGTCGTTGTATGTGCTTTCCTGTCTGTGGGAAAGTGCATATAAAAGATCCTTTCCTGCATTAGGAACAATTTAGCGGTTTTTCTCAGATGATTACGAGTCAATTACCAATAGCCGATGATTAATTAATCAATGTGGTGTCGTTAAACACAACAAATAAACTTCTTTGTAATCTCAAGGGAGTGATGGGGAGCAAGAGTGAAGCTCACGTTAAGTGGCACGGTCGGTGTAACACATATTATATGCTTTGGGCTTCTATTTAAACCTTTACGGTATGGATGTTTGCAGACATGCATCTATTGCCAGTAATTAAAGAGGCTCGAATATTCGGCACTTTTACCTGTTTCTTTTCATGTTTCTTTTACAGATGGAATGTAGATTCAGTTAGCAACGTCATTCTTTGGCGTTACTTGCATTTATTATGCATTAATTCGACAATTGCTCATCCAGTGCCTAAACTTATTTTAGTATTCCTTTGGAGGGGAGGTGGATGGAGTGGTGGTGGTGGGGGGGGGGGGGGGACTGGGTTTGATAGGAGAGTAGGAGGTGGGTAAACGTCTATTTTCCCACCAAATGTCACTCATAAAATAAAATGGACTTGCGTTATTTGCATTACCCCACCACCACCACACCCTCCCCCCCCAAAAAAAAAGCACACACACACAAAAAAAAAAAACACCGACAAAAAAAAACCCAACAAAAGACCCAACACAAACAACAACAAACAAACAAACAAAAAACAACAACGTAGAAATAGTATCCAAACTTTTCATTTCGAAAAGTAATATCATAACCCTAACACTAACACTAACTGAGATTTTCAGCGAAAATGAGGGTTGATAATAAAAACATTAATTAAATCTCTTAAATTGTATTTATCGCTCTATTTCTTGACAAGAATATCAAAGGCTGTGGTATGTGGGATGGCGCATATAAAATATCCCTTGCTACTAATTAATATAGCGACTTTCCTTCTTAAGACTATATGTGAAAAATTATCAAATGTTTGACATCCAATAGCCGATGAATAATACATCAATGTGCTCTAGCGGTGTCGTTAAAAAAATAACCCAACTAAAAAAACCTCTTAAATGGTATGTCACACACACACACGCACACACACACACACACGCACACGCACACACACGCACACACACACACACACACACACATATTTTCGTGCAGGTAGATTAAATATGAGGTGCCTCACTTTTTATTGGTGTACTACCTGGGTCTGTTGATACGTTGTTTTGATCAGTGTTATTAGTAACTGTTAACATTATCGCAATAGGAATGGATTTGGCACAATGGAACCTTTGTGTTCGTAAATATTTGACGGGGCATCTGGCCTCAGACCACAATTAATTTCGCTATATGTTTCTATATAGCCTTAATGGCCATAACATTTTTATTAATATCAGCAGGCCTGTGAAGTTTTGTATGTACCTTTGCCTGCATGGGGGACACATACCCTGAAAAGGACAACTCCTGTTGTCCAGCTCTTTCTCCCAGCATATTGGTTTAAACAGACACACCCTCTAAACCAGACCGGAGTACACCCATTTTACACAAAAAGCACTACTTTTGCATGGGCCGGAATTACCACAAACAAGTCTTCAATGGCAGCAAGTTACACATGTTTACAACCTACATGCTATCCCCTGTCACTTCAGTCAAACAATTGCCACTTCATAGCTGTCTGCCATGAAATAATCACAGTCAAACAGCAGACTACTTGCGCGATCAAATTTCCGGATTTTGGACAACCAAATGGGAAGATAACTGTAATCTGAGGCCATCTTGAACCTTGACACGGTACATTTTTCTTTGGTACATTGCTACCTTCACCACACCAAGCACTGCTTCCGATACATTATTCTGTTCCTAGTGACACGAGAGTTTATATATTGGTGATACAGAGAATAATACACGAGCGTCCGTTAGATACCATTTATCTCACAACGAGTTGTTTTAAAATGTATCTAACGAGCGAAAGCGAGTTTGATACGTTTTTAAACAACTAGTTGTGAAACAAATGGTATCTAACGGACACGATTGTATTATTCTATTTCTTACATAATCTTAACAATAAGGTTTGAAGCAAATTTTAACATCTTTTCCGACTAAAAGTTATTTCCAGCCGTTGTACTTGTAGCTAACTTACGCATCACAGACACATGATTGTCAGGTTAACTATACATCACAGTTTAATATATTCCCACCGTGTTGTTTTTCATTGGATGCATGGCACCTAGGAGCAGCCAGTCGTATGTCCTGAAATTGTTAACACACGTACTATGTAAACAACCATGTGTTATAAAAAAAAAAACCGCATGATGTTCTCACCAACGGGTGTGTAATAAAATAAATTGGTTTCTAAAGTACTAATCAAAATTATACCCAGGTGATTTTCCAGTCTTATATATTAGTTATGAAAAGCCCTGGAATTAAAACCATAAAAATGTGTCAGTATTATCATGACCTGTTACGGTATTCAAAACATATGTAATTTGAAACAGAATATAACACCCAGGTTGATATTGATAGCAGAAATAATACACATGTCCTTTCCAATACAATGAAGTTCAATATACTGCTTTGTCAGATTAAGATTGGAACAAATTTATTAGCACATTGATTATATGGATACAACAGAAGTCATTTTGTTGGTAGCAAATTTATATAATTATTTTAGTTATTTGATTAAATATCCTAGACTGCTATGTATTCTTACACTTAGTACTTGTGATTTCACCTGTCAGGTGTAATCAATATCAACCTGGGTGTTATAGTCCGTTTCAAATTGCATATGTTATGCAGTAAAATTGTAAATACATCTCATATTTCTATCTATAACAGGTCATTTATAGTCATTTTTTGTACCGGTTGTTTGAATACCGTAATAGGTCATGATAATACTGACACATTTTTATGGTTTTTATTCCAGAGATTTTCATAACTAATATATAAGACTGGAAAATCACCTGGGTATAATTTTGATTTTTAAAAATATATATATGTAGTTGTGTGGTAGGTCAGGTCATAGGGCTTTACGAGCACATACAAAGCAAGCTGAGCTGTTGCAGCGCACGCCTTGTGTTGTAGAAGTAGTAGTAGTAGTTATAGTAGTAGCAGCAGCATCAGTATTCAAAGGCGGGTCCAGCACGAACTCAAGCAGGGTCCGCGTGGATGTAAAGGGAAGCGGGAAGGGGTGAGGTGGGTTGGTGGTAGTTATTTTGTTATTTTTTATAGTGTATCAACTGGCAGTAGTGGATGCAAAAAATGTCTAAGGAGAGGACGCAACACATAAAAAAAGGTTTGTTTTGTTTAACGACACCACTAGAGCACATTGATTTATTAATCATTGGCTATTGGATGTCAAACATATGGTCATTTTGACACAGCCACAGAGAAGAAACCCGCTGCCTTTTTTTTCCATTAGTAGCAAGGGATCTGTTATATGCACCAGCCCACAAACAGGATAACACATACCACTGCCTTTGATATACCAGTCGTGCTGCACTGGCTGGAACGATAAATAGCCCAATGAGCCCATCGACGGGGATCGATCCCAGACCAACCGCGCATCAGGTGTGCACTTTATCACTGGGCTACGTCCCGTCCCGTTCAGCACATAAGAGGAAACTTACTACAGAATTCAAAATACCACTAACATGTATTACCCATGTTATTAAATCTTCCACAGAAATACCAAGCTGACCAATGTAAACACAATTCCCCACTAACAACCCATAAATTATATTCATCTGCTAATCGCTGGATGTTTCGGGGCACTTCGATTTTCGAATTGGTGTGAGGGTGCACCCCCTCCGACAAACTCCTCTTTTTACGATCCACATTTGCGGTCCCCCGAGAGCAGTTTTTACAGTTAAACTGATGCAATGAACTTGATTGAACTGAACTGAGCTAACCTCGCGATCATTTGTTGTAGACTTCATTATTATCAACAGCCTCGGTGGCGTCGTGGTTAGGCCATCGGTCAACAGTCTGGTAGGTACTGGGTTCGGATCCCAGTCGAGGCATGGGATTTTTTTTTATCCACATACCGACTCCAAACCCGGAGTGTAGACCACATGGGTAGGTGTAAACCACTTACACCGTCCAGTGAGTACTGGCCTCGGTGGCGTCGTGGCAGGCCATCGGTCTACAGGCTGGTAGGTACTGGGTTCGGATCCCAGTCGAGGCATGGGATTTTTAATCGAGATACCGACTCCAAACCCTGAGTGAGTGCTCCGCAAGGCTCAATGGGTAGGTGTAAACCACTTACACCGACCAGTGATCCATAACTGGTTCAACAAAGGCCATGGTTTGTGCTGTCCTGCCTGTGGGAAGCGCAAATAAAAGATCCCTTGCTGCCTGTCGTAAAAAGAGTAGCCTATGTGGCGACAGCGGGTTTCCTCTAAAAACAGTGTCAGAATGACCATATGTTTGACGTCCAATAGCCGATGATAAGATAAAAAATCAATGTGCTCTAGCTGCGTCGTTAAATAAAACAAACTTTACCATCCAGTGATCCATAACTGGTTCAACAAAGACCATGGTTTGTGCTATCCTGCCTGTGGGAAGCGCAAATAAAAGATTCCTTGCTGCTAATCGGAAGAGTAGCCCATGAAGTGGCGACAGCGGGTTTCCTCTCAAAATCTGTGTGGTCCTTAACCATATGTCTGACGCCATATAACCGTAAATAAAATGTGTTGAGTGCGTCGTTAAATAAAACATTTCTTTCTTTCTTTCATTACTATCATTAATATTGCACTGGCGTAACCGGAGATGGGGGGGGGGGGGGGGGGGATGAGGGAACGGAGGCCATGCTCCCAATTACGCACCCCCCTCCCCACAACATTGTAAATGTGCCTTTCGTCCCATAACGCGACTCATTGACAGTGTGGGTGCCTCCTCCAAACGTGGGTGCCTCCTCCTCCACAATATAAAATACTCCTTACGCAAATGCCTACGACCGGCCTCGGTGTAGTGGTTAAGTCACCGGATTTAAAAGTAGTAGGTACTCTGTTCGCATCCCGGTACCGGCTCCCACCCAGATCGAGTTTAACGATTCAATGGGAAAGGTGTAAGGCCACGACACCGACTTCTCTCTCATTAACCACCGACTCATTCTGTCCTCAACGGACAGCCCAGATAGCTGTGTTGCGTGTGTGTGTGTGTGTGTGTGTGTGTGTGTGTGTGTGTGCGCCCAGGACATCGTGCTTGCACCTTACATGGATAGGCCTATAAGCACAAAAATAACTATAAACATTACACAATGCCTACACACCCAACTCCAATCGGTCCTGATAAACATATAATTAAACAGACAAGTAAACAACACAAAAACCACTTACCTCTATTGAAATATCGACTCATCATTTGCAGAAAATATGGCAACTGAATAACACAGTAGATAGATGTCGGCATTAGGTAGTAATAGTAGTAGTAGTAGTAGTAGTAGTAGCAGTAGTAGTATATATTGTACAAAAAATATGCTTATAAATGTCAAAAAGCGATTCTGTTCGAACATTTCTGAACTTAAACTATATCCAGAAGAATGTGCGTGGTATCGCTTTGACATCAATAAGCATATTAAAAAGTCAAAGCATTGTTGACGTCACATCAGCGTTTTTATGGTAACGTCTTCGGCAATTTTCGTAACTTAACTATTACTACTACTGCTACTACTACTACTACTACTACTACTACTACTACTACTACTACTACTACTACTACTACTACTACTACTACTACTACTACTACTACTACTACCACCACCACCACCACTACTACTACTACTACTACTACTACTACTACTACTACTATTACTACTACTACTACTATTACTACTACTACTACCACCACCACGACTACCACTACCACTACCACTTCCACTACTATTGCTACTATTATTATTTAAAAATAATAAACAAATTACAATTTTAAAACTGCTTGATACCCTGTAGAAATCTGCATTGTAAAACATGCCATTTGGAGGATACTTTGCCAGCAGCACCTGTACGTTGGTAAATCGATTGACAGTTCCTAAATTTTACCGATTCCAATTTCTCCGAAGGCCAAGCCACTTTGAAAGCAATTTGCATGTATTTGCGAACATCGACTCAAACCAGGCAGCCACTAATTTTAAACCCAGATTAGAAAACCAAAAGGACTTCCCTTAACCGTAATGGGTGCATGGAAATCAATTACATCGGAACAAAGTGGAATAGTTTGGCGTGGCGGTTGACTTAAGTGCAGTCCGCATTTCTGTACTTGTCTGTCCGAATTTTTTGCGAATACGTTTTCCTCCATGCACTCCAGAGGCGAGACGTAGCCCAGTGGTAAAGCGCTCGCTTTATACGCGGTCGTTTTGGGATCGATCCCTGTCGGTGGGCCCATTGGGCTATTTGTCGCTCCAGCCAGTGCACCACGACTGGTACATCAAAGGCCGTGGTATGTGCTATGAGATGGTGCATATAAAATATCCCCTGCTGCTAATCGAAAAGAGTAGCCCATGAAGTGGCGACAGCGGGTTGCCTACCTCAATATCTGTGTGGTCCTTAACATATGTCCGACGCCATATAACCGTAAATTAAATGTGTTGAGTGCGTCGAAAAATAAAACATTTCCTTCCTTCCTTCCATGCGCTCCATGACAAAAATAAACTCAAAATCCATTCACAAAACCCTACTCCTATCCACCCCTCCCCACCCACCCACCCCCGTTTTGACTTGAGTGTAGTCCGCATTTGTGTTCTTGGCTGTCCGAATTATTTGCGAATACGTTTTCTTCCATGCGCTTCATGACACAAATAAACTCAAAATCCATTCACAAAACCCTACTCCTATTCACCGAGTACATTTCCCAAGGAATTCGAAGGTTTTGCCCATGATAAACGTGATTGGATTTCTCAACAAGCCATATTCAGTTATGGTATGGGCTAGCCCATCATAGTAAAGTAACGTAAAGTAAAGTAAAGTATGTTTTGTTTACAGCACATTGGTTTATTAATCATCGGCTGCTGGATGTAAAACATTTGGTGATTCTGAAATATAGTCTTAGCGAGAAAACCCGCTTAATGTTTCCATTAGTAGCAAGGGATCTTTTATATTCTCACCATCCAACAGTCAGGATAGCACATGCCACGGCCTTTGATATATCAGCCGTGTTGTACTTTCTGGAACGAGAAATAGCCCAATGGGACACCAATGGGGGTCGATCTTAGACCGACCGTGCATCAGTGGCGTCCACATAATTTAAAAAAACTAAACAACGGAAAACCGTGCGCGCGAGAGAAAAGGAGAGGACGCACGCACACACAAGTAACGGTACTCTGTATTTGGATCCATCAATGAAGTTCTTCGTTAATTAATGAAATTAGCTAATATACACCAAAAGTGTAGCCCACATCGATGCTAAAGTTTGTCCGCGCATTAGGACACCCATGTGATGTAGGTTAAGGCCTTTAAGCACGTTACGGCGGTCTGCCAAAGGAACTTTGGGGGAGGTTTGGAAGGGGGGGGGGGGGAGTGAAAATTAATATATAATAAAAATTACAACTGTCGCAAAATTTAGGGGGATCGGGCCCCTTCCCCTCCCCCCTAGATCTGCCTCTGCTGTCACCCCCACCCACATCCCTTGTTCCTAAAGACCACCAATGACGATCCTTTCTGTCAGTAATAAAACAACGATTTTTAATGAAATAATTTTTGTCAAACGAATCACGTGACGCCAGCTAAGGATTATGCGTCTGCAGCGGCCGGCGGCACTTTGATCTTTTAAATCTCGACTTGAATCAGGTTTGTTGGTTAATTACTAAATCTTTATTTAGCTGCTTACTGGAATAACCCAATTGTATAGGTTGATCTATTGATGGACTTAATGCGCCAGTTGCCATGACAACAGTTTGCTGTTAGATGAACAATAGTGTCATTGTGTACGATCAATGAATCTCGCGAACTGTGTGTTATGAAAAAAAAGAATAAAGAGATTTGTTTTGTTTAACGATACCACTAGAGCACATTGATTTTTTAATCATCGGCTATTGGATGTCAAACAGTTGGTAATTTTAACGTAGTTTTAGAGAGGAAACCCGCTACATTTTTTTCCATTAGTAGCAAGGGATCTTTTATGTGCACTTCCCACAAACAGGATGGCACATACCACAACTTTTGATATACCAGTCGTGGTGCACTAGCTGGAACGAGAAATAGCCCGATGGGCCCACCGACGGGGGTTGATCCCAAACCGACCGCGCATGAAGCGAGCGCTTTACCACTGGTCTATGCCCCGCCCTTGTGTGATATGTGTGTGCATATGCAGTGTGGATGTTTGCGTGCACGAGTGAATAATACAAATGTAACAACAAAAGAAATAACAATCACAACAACAAAACTAATCACTTAATGCGATAAGAATAACAAAAATTAAATGTTGGCCCTTGAACATCTGTAATCCCTTGTTACTAATGGAAAAATCTAAGATCTGAGTTCGATCCCCGTCAGTGGATCCATTGGGCTATTTCTCATTAATAATAATTATAAAGGCCGTAGGATGTGCTATCCTTATCCATTCAACTGATTGGGTTTTTTTTTCGACGTTCCAACCAGTGAACAACACCTGGTCAAACGCCGTGGTATGTGCTTTCCTGTCTATGGGAAAGTTCATATAAAATATTCCTTGCTACTAATGGAGAAATAAACCGGGTTTCCTCTCTAAGACGATATGTCAAAATTACCAAATGTGACATCCAATAGCCGATGATTTATAAATTAATGTGCTCTAGTGGTGTCGGTTCACAAAACCGACTTTACTTTCTACGTCTGTAACAAATCTACTTGTGAGATTCGAGTCCAATACCTTGAGTATTTAAACCCGATACTCCAAAACCATAGAGACAGGAATGCAAATAAAATTAAGACCTTACGGACATTTCAAAGTTATCTGAGCTGTCTGTCCATGACAGTGCGTTACTTGTTACTTGTTAGTGGTTAGTGAGAGAGAAGAGGGTGTAGTGGTCTTACACCTACCCATTGAGTCGTTAAAACTCATTCTGGGTGGAAGCCGATACCGGGCTGCGAACCCAGTACCTACCAGCTTTATGTCCGATGGCTTTTAACCACGACACTACCTAGGGCTATCTGTCCAGGACAAAGGTTGATTGTTAGTTGTTAGAGAGAGAACAATAGGTGCAGTGACTTTACACACTATATTATGTTGGCAGGGCGCTCACATGTAGTGCCTCGATCGTGGTATCCGACCGACCCCCCACCCCACCAGTGGACCCGTTCTCTAATTCCTTTTTCCCGTTCCAGCCAGTTCCCCATGGCTGGTATATTAAGGCCGTGGTATGTGTTGACCTGTCTATGGGAAAGATCCCTTTATAAAAGATCCCTTAATGCTAATGGAAAAAATGTAGCGGGTTTCCTCTCTAAGAATATATACTACTCAAAAGAATTTAAGGGTCAGACGATATTTTCGACATTATTTTCTGAATGTCAATTATATTAGCTAGACCATAATGTCACGCATGGTATTGTTCCATTTTGACGAAAGTGGGTCTAAGCAACCCATAAATGAATTAAAATCCACTGTCATTGACACTGTCGACTAGTTCTAATGGCGAAAACATGCTTACATTTGCACGTAAATTAGGACGAAAGCGAAAGGTCTGCTAAGTGCCCATAACTTGCTTTTTTCACAAAGCGCTTCATTTGCACGCTTTGCGTGTGTATTCCATGTTCCCAATGCTGAATTTCCGTATAATTGGAGCTTGCGTTCGTGTACGGTGCACACTCCAAATTCGACAATGGTAGACGTCAACTGACTATCGAAGATCGAGGAAGGACTATTGCTTGGCTTCAGGATGGCAATACGCAAAGAAATGTTGCTCTGAGACTTGGTGTCAGTCAGTGTCGTTGGCCGACTGTGGCAACGGTACCAAGCAACGATTTCTGTTCGAAATCGTCCACGTTCGGGAAGACCCCGAAGCACTACAAATAGAGAGGACCGCTACATCACCAATATGGCTCTACGTCAACGCACAACCACTGCACGCCGATTACGTGACAATCTGCGGACTGCGACTGGAACTCGAGTGTCTGATCAAACCATACGCAATCGTCTGAGAGCCAATAATCTACGCTGCCGTCGCCAGGCTGTTCGACCACCACTCCTACCACGTCACAGAACGGCCAGACGTCACTGGTGCACACTTCATCTGCGGTGGCAACGTGTTCAGTGGGGTCGAGTGATGTTCACTGATGAGTCCAGGTTTAGTCTCCAGTTCAACGACGGTCGGGTTCGTGTCTACAGACGTCCTTGGGAGCGCTTCGCTGACGTTAACGTTAGACAACGTCACCGGTTCGGTGGTGGCAGCATCATGGTGTGGGGCGGCATCTCTATCCACCACAGGACCCCCCTCTATGTGGTGGATGGCAATCTGAATGGAATCCGCTTTCTGAATGAGATTATCCGGCCGTTGGTTCTCCCAGGCCTTCAGCAGATTGGCGGCGGGGCAGTTCTCCAGGATGACAATGCCAGACCCCAACGCGCCAGGGTGGTAACGGACTTTCTCAGACAACAAGGTATCGCCAGGATGGATTGACCAGCATATTCGCCTGACTTGGCCCCCCAATAGAGCACGCTTGGGACGAATTAGGCAGGAGAGTTCGGGATAACCATGCCCCTCCGGCCAACCTTCATGATCTGGGTCAACTTCTTATGGCAGAGTGGCAGGCCATTCCCCAAGAGTTCTTCAGACGTCTGATCAACAGCATGAGGCAACGATGTGTCGAGTGTATTTGCGCCAGGGGTGGATTCACACACTATTAAACGAATGTTCTAATGTGTAAAATCCATGTTTGACAACCTTCAACTTTGACAGCATGTCATGTGACTTTCTTGTATACAGTGACGTTTATTTGTGGTTTTTTGTAAATATGGAACAATAAATTAATTTTTTGGTGTAGTTTACATCATCAATCTAATACACTCTGAAACTTATTTGGTTATAAATTTTTGACCCTTAAATTCTTTTGAGTAGTATATGTCAGAATTACCAAATGTTTGGCATCCAATATCCGTTGATATCATTAATAGCAAGGGGTATTTTATATTCACTTTCCAACAGAGAGGAAAGCATATACGACCGCCTTTGACCAGTTGTGGTGCACTGGATGGAACGAGAAAAAACCAAAATCAGTTGAATGGATCAACTGAGGTGGTTCGATCCTGTGACGCAAGCACGTCGGTTTTTGTGTGTGTGTGACAGTCGGAATTGATAATTATCATATTTATACCTGATTTATGATCGGCAATGTTCTTTTATTTCATTTTCATTTCAACTTATTTTCGTGCTTATATCCAATTCAAGCACGCTGTCATGAGCACATACACCTCACCTGTCTGGGCTATCTGTCCAGGACAGTGGGTTAGTGGTTAGATGTTAGAGAAGTCGGTGTAGTGGCCTTACTCCTAGCCATTGAGTCGTTCATATCACTCTAAGCTGGGAGCCGGTATCGGGATGCGAACCCAGTACCTTCCAGACAGTGGGTTAGTTGTTAATGAGAGAGAAGAGTGTGTAGTAGTTGTCTTACACCCACACACCTGAGTCGTTAAAATTTGCTCTGGGGTGGGAGAGCCGGTAGCGGGCTGCGAACCCTGTACCTACCAGCCGTAGGTCCGATGGCTTATAACGATGACGCCGCCGAAGCCGGCAGTGTTCTTTTAACATTGGCCCGACTAAGCGGCTTCCATGACTACAGAAAGAAAGAAAGAAAGAAATGTTTTATTTAACGACGCACTCAACACATTGTATTTACGGTTATATGGCGTCAGACATATGGTTAAGGACCACACAGATTTTGAGAGGAAACCCGCTGTCGCCATTACATGGGCTACTCTTCCGATTGGCAGCAAGGGATCTTTTATTTGCACTTCCCACAGGCAGGATAGCACAAACCAAGGCCTTTGTTGAACCAGTTATGGATCACTGGTCGGTGCAAGTGGTTTACACCTACCCATTGAGCCTTGCGGAGCACTCACTCAGGGTTTGGAGTCGGTATCTGGATTAAAAATCCCATGCCTCGACTGGGATCCGAACCCAGTACCTACCAGCCTGTAGACCGATGGCCTGCCACGACGCCACCGAGGCCGGTCCATGACTACAGTATCCAACTACAAACAAACTCTAGTGTTTGCCCACCTAATGACCATAATGAAGAGCGATTAGCGACATCTTGTCGAGAGATCGATGTTCAACAAACACAGATTCACAAATTTAGCCGACGTAATTTTACTCGACAATTGTGATTGAGATAGGTGGTTCAACGTAGTTCATGCGATCGATCACAGTAGTATCAGGGGTGAGACGTAGTCCAGTGGTATGACGCTCGCTCGATGCACGGTGGACGTGGGCTCGATCCCTGTCGGTGGGCCCATTGGGCTATCTCTCGTTCCAGCCAGTGCACTACAACTGGTATATCAAAGGCCGTGGTATGTACTACCCTGTCTGTGGGATGGTGCATAAAAAAGATCCTTTGCTGCTAATCGAAAACAGTAGCCCATGAAGTGGCGACAGCGGGTTTCCTCTCTCAATATCTGGGTGATCCGTAACCACATGTCTGACGCCAAATAACCGTAAATAAAATGTCTTGAGTGCGTCGTTAAATAAAACATTTCTTTAAGGGTTAGAGAAGTCGGTGTAGTGGCTTTACTCCTAGCCATTGAGTCGTTCATATCACTCTAAGTAGGTAGCCGGTACCGGGATGCGAACCCAGTACCTTCCAGCCTTATGGCCGACGGCTTGACCACAACACGATAGACGTCATGAGTCGGTCTTCATTTAAAGGAACATGTTCCACTTTTCCCCACAATGTAACATCTGACATTTCGAATTCTATACTATTTACAATTTCTTGGCTGAACAAACTGCGCCATGCAAGTCAGTATGGGTCAATATCTGGTGAAGCGTAATTATTTGTTTCCCGTGTTTTAATTGCCAGACCGTATGTTACATGCATTTATTGAAATTACCGTTTCATTGCTATAACGGTCAGCTTAACGTTAACAACATATCGAGTTTATGCCAGAAACCAAGGTCAAATAAGTTAGGTATCAGCCATTTTTGTCTGTTCCCGTTAACGTAGCTCAGTGGTAAAGCGTTCGCTTGATGCGCGGTCGGTTTAGGATCGATCCCCGTCGGTAGCCCCATTGGGATATTTTTCGTTCATTCCAGCCAGTGCTTCACAACCGGTTCAATAAAAAATCGTGGTATGTCCTATCCTCTCTGTGGGATGGTGCATATTAAAGATCCCTTGCTGCTAATCGAAAAGAGTAGGCCATGAAGTGGCGACAGCGGGTTTTCTCTCTCAATATCTGTGTAGTCCTTAACCATATGTCTGAGACCATATAATCGTAAATAAAATGTGCTGAGTGCGTCGTTAAATAAAACATTTCCTTCCTTCCTTCAGTTAAAGTTTGTTTTGTTTAACGACACCACTAGAGCACATTGATTATTTAACCATCCGCTACTGGATGTCAAACATTTGGTACTTCTGTTACATTTTCTTCAGAGGAAACCCGCAACATTTTCCCATCTGTATCATAAGCATGGCTGTCTGGGCGGTGTTAATGTTATTTGTTTGACACCACAGAAGAATATTAAATGTACCAGATGTATTGTTCCCTCTGAATACAGCTTGGATTGGTTTCAATGAGATAATATCAACTCATCAGTACTGGGCAGAACGGCCTCGGTGGCATAGTGGTTAGGCCATCGGTCTACAGGCTGGTAGGTACTGGGTTCGAATCCCAGTCGAGGCATGGGATTTTTAAACCAGATACAGACTCCAAACCCTGAGTGAGTGCTCCGCAAGGCTCAATAGGTAGGTGTAAACCACTTGCACCGACCAGTGATCCATAACTGGTTCAACAAAGGCCATGGTTTGTGCTATCCTGCCTGTGGGATGCGCAAATAAAAGATCCCTTGCTGCTAATCAGAAAGGGTAGCCCATGTAGTGGCGACAGCGGGTTTCCTTTCAAAATCTGTGTGGTCCTTAACCATATGTCTGACGCCATATAACCGTAAATAAAATGTGTTGAGTGCGTCGTTAAATAAAACATTTCTTTCAGTACTGGGCATACACAATCGTCGGAAGAAAGGGCAGGGGACATTGCAGTCAGAGTACTCTGCCGTTCGAGAGCTAGACGGACAGCTGGACGATTATGATCGCCTTGTCAGTCAGAGATAAGTGTATAACGAAAACACGGAATTTCTGCCAACCACCGGGTAGACAATGCAGGGGCGTAGCGTGATCTGGACCTGGGGGGGGGGGGGGGGGGGGGGGTGGGGGGGGTCGAATATGAACCAAATGGACCTTTTTCTATTTTTTTTTTTTGCACCACCAGAAACTCCATATGTATAAACCTGTATGTTTTAGTTCTGAAAGCGGACCATTTGCTTCAGCGGGGGGTGGGGGTGGGTGGGGGTGGGGGTGGAGCGAGGTGGGGAGAAGGATGGGGGAGGTGGGTGCCTACGACCCTGCAATGAGAGTTTCAAAGATTCCCACTCTAATTAAACAAATAACCCAATATTTGACATTGATCATTTTCGAGTTCGTCGATAAAAAATATTTGACATATTAGTCACTAATACACACACTTACAGGGGGGGGAAAAACATAACTCCCTTTGAACAATGTTCCGGTTAAATACGTAGGTGCTGACTGGTTTTTTCTTGTAGAGTGTGTATTATAACCGTCCAAATGTTCGCCTTGCTCTCGAAAGGCTGAGTATTCGGGTTAGGGACACTATCCCTCCCAACTCTGAATATGAATATGACCAGTTTGAGTAGCAAGTGCCAATTCATCGTTGTTATATTAAAGATATATTGTCACAGACCACTGACCTATTTAATGGTCTAACAAAGTATTACCTGAACAAAAATAATTTGATTTGTCCCTAAATGTACTTTTATTCAACCATCTTCATAACCATCATACTCCATTTATTAACGACATTTTGTAAAAATAATTGAATTATGGCAATGGTCCATAATTCAAAAACTACAATTGCCGAGAAGGGATGACATGGGTTTCACTCCATCATGGTTCAGTAAAGGTGATGCGATAGCTAGATTTTGTTTCCAACATTAATGTAATTTTTATTTATTATCCATTTTTAGAGAAATAAGGTCCTTAAATCCGTGACAATATGCCTTTAAGAATCTTGATCCGCGCAACAATACGAAATTATACGTGAGCCAAAACTGCCGCTTGTAACGAATCAATACGATGTGAACTCGCAATTCGCCGCGCTAACTTTAATTTATGCAAACTTTTTCTGTTTCTTCCAACGATCGTCATGGACACTCGAATGCACAACGCTCATCTGCGCCTTGCCACGAACTACGATCATCAATAACCGCAGTCGATAACAGATTAATTGCAGATATATTTTATTTAACAACAATTAAAATAAATAAATAAATTACGAAGCAGGGTTATCGATGTGTGTATATATAATACACACGCATACACACGCATACACACACACACACACACACACAGACACAAACGCGCGTGCACACACACACAAACACACACACACACACACACACACACAAAACGCGTTTTAAATAAAAGAATAATTTATGATAATGACGGGCGCAGGTTTTTAACAGGTGTGTGAGTGTGTGTGAGAGAGAAACACCTGGCGTTTGGGGCGTTTGTCACCTATCGGAAAGAACGACAAACGTTCGGAGAGGACCACTTAATGACAGCGAGTGCTTGTGTCACCTGCTGCGGACGTCGAATGTGTGGCTTATCTGCGAATCGGCGAATCGATGGGAGTTTTATCACCTAAGCTCATATCGCTATCAGCTGCCACACCATCGCGCGCGCTCAAATACGCAAACATGCAGACGACAGGTTTTTTTTTTTTTTGCAGTAACGTGACGTCATCAATAGTACGCTACCAGTGAAGGAAAACCAAAAAGAGAAAGAAATGTTAAATAACAGCAAATGCTTACCTATGGTTGGAATCGGCTGGACTTGCAGACACGTCGTTTATATAGGTACCAGAAATTCCAAGACACTGTCCGCCATCTTTCTTTCCATCTCGACTATGTGTCATTCTGGAAGAGGTCACGTGATTAATTATGATGGTGACGTCGACATTTATCATTAATTTCGTATTACACAAATCGCCGTGTCGAAATGACATTTTCATTATGATACCGGATTGGGGGGAGAGTGGATGGGTTTTTTATTGGGGGGTGAGGGTGGAGCCCGGGTGATCGAATCGGCTGATCGAACTTCTTTGACAAATATAACTGAGAGAAATGGAAAGGTCTCAACCGATCGATCTATACTTGATTCCAACTCAACAGTATCAAGCTTCCTTGTTTTTCTTTTCTTTTGTTCTTGCTTTGTATTTGCGTTTTGTTTCTTCTGTTGCATGTCTGCAAAAGTATTAGCTTTCTGTTTTGGGGTAGCCAACAACCATCGCTATCTTTATTTGGACACAGCTCCGTATCTGCGCCGTATTGTAAAACAGGAACGGTGACATTGCCATTTTCAGCGATCCACCATTGTCTGTTCAGAGAACACGGGAGCGCTGGCGAATCCGTACAGTCGCCATGGCAGCGGGATCGATCGATACCCACGAACGATGCACAGGACCTGTTAAAACACAGCTTGTCTTCAAACTGTCATTGTTAAACTCTTGTGTAACGTTTACGTAGGTTTGTTCTGTTTTGAAAAAAAGAAGAAGAAAAAAAAAAAAAAAAAAAATATTGTTTGTTTATACCTATTTTCGTGCTATGTCCAGTTAAGGTTAAAGCACGCTGTCTTGAACACCATCACCTCAGCTATCTGGGCTGTCTGTCCAGAACCCTCTGTTTTACAAAGTGATCTTAGCGCTAATACGAGCAAAAGTGCATACGGTTATGCACTTAAGATGATGTTGGCGCTAAGATCGCTTTGTGGAACAAGGGCTCTGGGCCCCGATTTACGAAGCGATCTTAGCGCTAAGATTACCGTAAGAGTATAAAGTAATCATGGTCACCAGCTGGTAGGTACAGGGTTCGCAGCCCAGTACCGGTTCCCACCCAGAGCGACCTTTAACGACTCAATGGGTAGGTGTAAGACCACTACACTCTCTTCTCTCTCACTAACCACTAAAAACTAACAACTAACCCACAGCTAACTAACAGCGTACTTGAACCTTAATTGGATATAAGCACGAAAAGAAGTTGAAATGAAACTAAAATGAAGCGATCTTAGCGCTAAGATCACCTAAGGTTATGCACTTAAGATGATCTTAGCTCTAAGATCGCTTTATTGAACAGGGGCCCTTAAGATCACCTTAAGAGCATACGGTAGTCATGGACTTAAGATGATCTTAGCGCCAAGATTACCTTAAGAGCATAATGTAGTTATAGACTTAAGATGATTTAGCGCTAAGATTATACCTGAAGAGCATAATGTAGTCATGTACTTAAGATGATCTTGGCGCTAAGATCACCGTAAGAGCATAATGTAGTCATGGACTTAAGATGATCTTGGCGCTAAGATCACCTTAAGAGCATAATGTAGTCATGGACTTAAGATGATCTTGGCGCTAAGATCACCTTAAGAACATAATGCAGTCATGGACTTAAGATGATCTTGGCAATAAGATCACCTTAAGAACATAATGCAGTCATGGACTTAAGATGATCTTAGCGCTAAGATTACCGTAAGAGCATAATGTTACTCGTGGACTTAAGATGATCTTAGCGCTAAGATTACCTTAAGAGCATAATATAGTCATGGATTTATGTTGATCTTAGCGCTAAGATTACCGTAAGAGCATAATGTAGTCATGGACTTAGACGATCTTAGCGCTAAGATTACCTTAAGCGCATAATGTTGTCATGGACTTAAGTTGATCTTAGCGCTAATATCGCTTCATAAAATTGGCCCAAGACAGTTAGTTAGTGATAAAGAATCCAGTGTAGTGTCTTAAACTACCCATTTAGTCGTCAACACTCGCTCTGCGTGGGAGCCGGTATTGGGAGGCGAACCGAGTATCTATCAAACTAAAGTCCGATGGCATAACCACTACACCAGCGAATCCAGTTTGAAGTTAACAAGGCAGACTGCTGCTGTTAACCTTCTGAACACTGATGTTCTGTATTGTTTCGGTAACAATGGACTATTTTGTATGCAGATGAAAATGAAGATATTGGAACTGAAGAATATTAATATACCATTGAAAGTTGACATTAAAAATGAGACTTAAATTTCCCAGGTGGCGATTGATTTTCGTAAACCATTCGATTATTGAGTTCTGTCAAGATTAGGTCTAAACTGCATAAAGTTTCCAAAAAGTGACCGGACATACCTTTAAGCTTTTGGTTTTCGATGAGGGTGGTGTGTGTGTGTGTGTGTGTGTGTGTGTGTGTGTGTGTGTGTGTGTGTGTCTTTGTGTGTGTGTGTCTGTGAGGGTAGGTGGGGTGGGGGGTGGGGGGGGGGGGCGTGACGTAGCCCAGTGATAGAGCGCCCGATCGATGCGCGGTCGGTCTGGGATCGATCCCCGTCGGTGGACCCATTGGGCTATTTCTCGTTCCAGCCAGTGCAGCACGGCTGGTATATCAAAGGCCGTGGTATGTACTATCCTGTCTGTGGGATGGTGCATATAAAAGGTCCCTTGCTGCTAATCGAAAAAGAGTAGCCCATGAAATGGCGACAGCGGGTTTCTTTTCTCAATATCTGTGTGATCCTTAACCATATGTCTGACGCCATATAACCGTAAATAAAATGTGTTGAGTGCGTCGTTAAATATTTTTTTTTTTTTTTTTAACCTTATGGTTTTCGACTTACCTGTGGGGGGGGGGGGGGGGGGGACGTAGCCCAGTGGTAGAACGCCCGCTCGATGCGCGGTCGGCCATGGGCTATTTCTCGTTCCAGCCAGTGCAGCACGACTGGTATATCAAAGACCGTGGTATGTACTATCCTGTCTGTGGGATGGTGCATATAAAAGATCCCTTGCTGCTAATCAAAAAGAATAACCCATGAAGTGGCGACAGTGGTCCTTAACCATATGTCCGACGCCATATAACCGTAAATAACAATGTGTTGAGTGAGTGTTCCTTCCATCGACTTACCTGATGATAATTAAATAGCATGTAAGTGTCCCTTTTGCAAGTAAAAAACAAGCAAAGAAACAAAATCAATCAAACCAAAACAAAAACAAACAAATAATAAACCCCAAAATCCCACCCTACAAACAAAATTTAATAATAATAATTAAAAAATCCCACACAAAAATAAACAAAAAAATAAACAAAAAAATACCCACATCAAACCAAATAAAACACAAACTAAACACAAATATACATGCACGTTAAAGTTAAAATTCGTTTTGTTTAAAGGGACATTCCCGAGTTTGCTGCACTGTAAGATGTTTCCGACTAATAAACTTTTTCTACGATTAAACTTACATATTAAATATATTATCCTCTTTAGAATAGCAGTGTCTGTATATTCAATGTGTTTCTGGTGGTCTTGATATTTGTAAGAAGCCTAAACTGGATTTTGTCTTCAAATAATTTTGCACGTACGACAAAAATATATTTTAGGAAATATAATGAAATTTAACCTACTACAAATATTAAAACGATCAGAAACATGTTTAATATACAGCCACTAATATATTATGCAGAAAAATATACTTGATATGTAATTACAATCGTTAAAAAGTCTCTGTTAGTCGATAACATCTTAATAATTTCAGCAAACTCAGGAATGCCCCTTTAAAAAGTCTCTGTTAGTCGATAACATCTTAATAATTGCAGCAAACTCAGGAATGTCCCTTTAAAAAGTCTCTGTTAGTCGATAACATCTTAATAATTGCAGCAAACTCAGGAATGTCCCTTTAAAAAGTCTCTGTTAGTCGATAACATCTTAATAATTGCAGCAAACTCAGGAATGCCCCTTTAAAAAGTCTCTGTTAGTCGATAACATCATAATAATTGCAGCAAACTCAGGAATGCCCCTTTAAAAAGTCTCTGTTTGTCGATAACATCTTAATAATTGCAGCAAACTCAGGAATGCCCCTTTAAAAAGTCTCTGTTTGTCGATAACATCTTAATAACTGCAGCAAACTCAGGAATGTCCCTTTAAAAAGTCTCTGTTTGTCGATAACATCTTAATAATTGCAGCAATCTCAGGAATGCCCCTTTAAAAAGTCTCTGTTTGTCGATAACATCTTAAATACTGCAGCAAACTCAGGAATGTCCCTTTAATGGCACCACTAGAGCACACTGATTTATTAATAATCGGTAACATTTGGTAATTTATGTCTAAATTAGTTAAAAATATATAGCGGGTTTCCCCATCGATTACATGACATAAGGGTGGGACGTAGCCCAGTGGTAAAGCGCTCGCTTGATGCGCGGTCGGTCTAGGATCGATCCCCATCGGTGGACCCATTGGGCTATTTCTCGTTCCAGCCAATGCACAACGACTGGTATATTAAAGGCCATTGTATGTGCTATCCTGTCTGTGAGATGGTGCATATAAAAGATCTCTTGCTACTAATGGGGAACTTTAGCGGGTTTTCTCTCTAAGATCGTAATCGTAGGAGAAACCCGCTATATTTTTCTAGCAGTTAGCTTCCTGTTGTATTCATTAGATTAAAGGGACATATCCTAGTTTTTAAACACTAAGGCATATTTTTTACTATTATAGACGTTTTTGATAACTGAAATCGTACTTTACTTAGATTTTATGGTTTAGCTTATCCATTTCCGTACATTCGAAGTGTTTTTGGTCATCCTGGTGTATGTAATATCACAAAATGCATTTCTTATATTTCTAAAAACGCACGTGCGTCTGAGAAGTAAAAGTTATGGAGTCGAATTTTACTCTATTTGTAATGGGTATTTCCCCATTTCGAAGTCACAGACTCATGTTTCATTCAATTGTAACTTTATCCAAGTGTGTTACATGTTTGTAGATTAACTAAACTTAGTGTTAATTGTCACGGGTTGAAGGTAGGGTCTGTCCCTTTAACTAAACTTAGTGTTAATTGTCACGGGTTGAAGGTAGGGTCTGTCCCTTTAACTAAACTTAGTGTTAATTGTCACGGGTTGAAGCTAGGGTCTGTCTCTTTAACTGAACTTAGTGTTAATTGTCACGCGTTGAAGCTAGGGTCTGTCTCTTTAACTGAACTTAGTGTTAATTGTCACGGGTTGAAGGTAGGGTCTGTCTCTTTAACTAAACTTAGTGTTAATTGTCACGGGTTGAAGGTAGGGTCTGTCTCTTTAACTAAACTTAGTGTTAATTGTCACGGGTTGAAGGTAGGGTCTGTCTCTTTAACTAAACTTAGTGTTAATTGTCACGGGTTGAAGGTAGGGTCTGTCCCTTTAACTAAACTTAGTGTTAATTGTCACGGGTTGAAGGTAGGGTCTATCCCTTTAACTAAACTTAGTGTTAATTGTCACGCGTTGAAGGTAGGGTCTGTCTCTTTAACTGAACTTAGTGTTAATTGTCACGCGTTGAAGGTAGGGTCTGTCTCTTTAACTGAACTTAGTGTTAATTGTCACGCGTTGAAGGTAGGGTCTGTCTCTTTAACTGAACTTAGTGTTAATTGTCACGGGTTGAAGGTAGGGTCTGTCCCTTTAACTAAACTTAGTGTTAATTGTCACGCGTTGAAGGTAGGGTCTGTCTCTTTAACTAAACTTAGTGTTAATTGTCACGGGTTGAAGGTAGGGTCTGTCCCTTTAACTAAACTTAGTGTTAATTGTCACGGGTTGAAGGTAGGGTCTGTCCCTTTAACTAAACTTAGTGTTAATTGTCACGGGTTGAAGCTAGGGTCTGTCTCTTTAACTAAACTTAGTGTTAATTGTCACGGGTTGAAGGTAGGGTCTGTCCCTTTAACTAAACTTAGTGTTAATTGTCACGGGTTGAAGGTAGGGTCTGTCCCTTTAACTAAACTTAGTGTTAATTGTCACGGGTTGAAGGTAGGGTCTGTCCCTTTAACTAAACTTAGTGTTAATTGTCACGGGTTGAAGGTAGGGTCTGTCCCTTTAACTGAACTTAGTGTTAATTGTCACGGGTTGAAGCTAGGGTCTGTCTCTTTAACTGAATTTAGTGTTAATTGTCACGGGTTGAAGGTAGGGTCTGTCTCTTTAACTAAACTTAGTGTTAATTGTCACGGGTTGAAGGTAGGGTCTGTCCCTTTAACTAAACTTAGTGTTAATTGTCACGGGTTGAAGGTAGGGTCTGTCCCTTTAACTAAACTTAGTGTTAATTGTCACGCGTTGAAGGTAGGGTCTGTCCCTTTAACTAAACTTAGTGTTAATTGTCACGGGTTGAAGGTAGGGTCTGTCTCTTTAACTAAACTTAGTGTTAATTGTCACGGGTTGAAGGTAGGGTCTGTCCCTTTAACTAAACTTAGTGTTAATTGTCACGGGTTGAAGCTAGGGTCTGTCCCTTTAACTAAACTTAGTGTTAATTGTCACGGGTTGAAGGTAGGGTCTGTCCCTTTAACTAAACTTAGTGTTAATTGTCACGGGTTGAAGGTAGGGTCTGTCTCTTTAACTAAACTTAGTGTTAATTGTCACGGGTTGAAGGTAGGGTCTGTCCCTTTAACTAAACTTAGTGTTAATTGTCACGGGTTGAAGGTAGGGTCTGTCCCTTTAACTAAACTTAGTGTTAATTGTCACGGGTTGAAGGTAGGGTCTGTCCCTTTAACTAAACTTAGTGTTAATTGTCACGGGTTGAAGGTAGGGTCTGTCCCTTTAACTAAACTTAGTGTTAATTGTCACGGGTTGAAGGTAGGGTCTGTCCCTTTAACTAAACTTAGTGTTAATTGTCACGGGTTGAAGGTAGGGTCTGTCCCTTTAACTAAACTTAGTGTTAATTGTCACGGGTTGAAGGTAGGGTCTGTCCCTTTAACTAAACTTAGTGTTAATTGTCACGGGTTGAAGGTAGGGTCTGTCCCTTTAACTAAACTTAGTGTTAATTGTCACGGGTTGAAGGTAGGGTCTGTCTCTTTAACTAAACTTAGTGTTAATTGTCACGGGTTGAAGGTAGGGTCTGTCCCTTTAACTAAACTTAGTGTTAATTGTCACGGGTTGAAGGTAGGGTCTGTCCCTTTAACTAAACTTAGTGTTAATTGTCACGGGTTGAAGGTAGGGTCTGTCCCTTTAACTAAACTTAGTGTTAATTGTCACGGGTTGAAGGTAGGGTCTGTCCCTTTAACTAAACTTAGTGTTAATTGTCACGGGTTGAAGGTAGGGTCTGTCCCTTTAACTAAACTTAGTGTTAATTGTCACGGGTTGAAGGTAGGGTCTGTCCCTTTAACTAAACTTAGTGTTAATTGTCACGGTTGAAGGTAGGGTCTGTCCCTTTAACTAAACTTAGTGTTAATTGTCACGGGTTGAAGGTAGGGTCTGTCCCTTTAACTAAACTTAGTGTTAATTGTCACGGGTTGAAGGTAGGGTCTGTCTCTTTAACTAAACTTAGTGTTAATTGTCACGGGTTGAAGGTAGGGTCTGTCCCTTTAACTAAACTTAGTGTTAATTGTCACGGGTTGAAGGTAGGGTCTGTCCCTTTAACTAAACTTAGTGTTAATTGTCACGGGTTGAAGGTAGGGTCTGTCCCTTTAACTAAACTTAGTGTTAATTGTCACGGGTTGAAGGTAGGGTCTGTCCCTTTAACTAAACTTAGTGTTAATTGTCACGGGTTGAAGGTAGGGTCTGTCCCTTTAACTAAACTTAGTGTTAATTGTCACGGGTTGAAGGTAGGGTCTGTCCCTTTAACTAAACTTAGTGTTAATTGTCACGGGTTGAAGGTAGGGTCTGTCTCTTTAACTAAACTTAGTGTTAATTGTCACGGGTTGAAGGTAGGGTCTGTCCCTTTAACTAAACTTAGTGTTAATTGTCACGGGTTGAAGGTAGGGTCTGTCCCTTTAACTAAACTTAGTGTTAATTGTCACGGGTTGAAGGTAGGGTCTGTCCCTTTAACTAAACTTAGTGTTAATTGTCACGGGTTGAAGTAGGGTCTGGTTGGGGGTAGGGTCTGTCCCTTTAACTAAACTTAGTGTTAATTGTCACGGGTTGAAGGTAGGGTCTGTCCCTTTAACTAAACTTAGTGTTAATTGTCACGGGTTGAAGGTAGGGTCTGTCCCTTTAACTAAACTTAGTGTTAATTGTCACGGGTTGAAGGTAGGGTCTGTCCCTTTAACTAAACTTAGTGTTAATTGTCACGGGTTGAAGGTAGGGTCTGTCCCTTTAACTAAACTTAGTGTTAATTGTCACGGGTTGAAGGTAGGGTCTGTCCCTTTAACTAAACTTAGTGTTAATTGTCACGGGTTGAAGGTAGGGTCTGTCCCTTTAACTAAACTTAGTGTTAATTGTCACGGGTTGAAGGTAGGGTCTGTCCCTTTAACTAAACTTAGTGTTAATTGTCACGGGTTGAAGGTAGGGTCTGTCCCTTTAACTAAACTTAGTGTTAATTGTCACGGGTTGAAGGTAGGGTCTGTCTCTTTAACTAAACTTAGTGTTAATTGTCACGGGTTGAAGGTAGGGTCTGTCCCTTTAACTAAACTTAGTGTTAATTGTCACGGGTTGAAGGTAGGGTCTGTCCCTTTAACTAAACTTAGTGTTAATTGTCACGGGTTGAAGGTAGGGTCTGTCCCTTTAACTAAACTTAGTGTTAATTGTCACGGGTTGAAGGTAGGGTCTGTCCCTTTAACTAAACTTAGTGTTAATTGTCACGGGTTGAAGGTAGGGTCTGTCCCTTTAACTAAACTTAGTGTTAATTGTCACGGGTTGAAGGTAGGGTCTGTCTCTTTAACTAAACTTAGTGTTAATTGTCACGGGTTGAAGGTAGGGTCTGTCCCTTTAACTAAACTTAGTGTTAATTGTCACGGGTTGAAGGTAGGGTCTGTCCCTTTAACTAAACTTAGTGTTAATTGTCACGGGTTGAAGGTAGGGTCTGTCTCTTTAACTAAACTTAGTGTTAATTGTCACGGGTTGAAGCTAGGGTCTGTCCCTTTAACTAAACTTAGTGTTAATTGTCACGCGTTGAAGGTAGGGTCTGTCCCTTTAACTAAACTTAGTGTTAATTGTCACGCGTTGAAGGTAGGGTCTGTCCCTTTAACTAAACTTAGTGTTAATTGTCACGGGTTGAAGGTAGGGTCTGTCCCTTTAACTAAACTTAGTGTTAATTGTCACGGGTTGAAGGTAGGGTCTGTCCCTTTAACTAAACTTAGTGTTAATTGTCACGGGTTGAAGGTAGGGTCTGTCCCTTTAACTAAACTTAGTGTTAATTGTCACGGGTTGAAGGTAGGGTCTGTCCCTTTAACTAAACTTAGTGTTAATTGTCACGGGTTGAAGGTAGGGTCTGTCCCTTTAACTAAACTTAGTGTTAATTGTCACGCGTTGAAGGTAGGGTCTGTCCCTTTAACTAAACTTAGTGTTAATTGTCACGGGTTGAAGGTAGGGTCTGTCTCTTTAACTAAACTTAGTGTTAATTGTCACGGGTTGAAGGTAGGGTCTGTCCCTTTAACTAAACTTAGTGTTAATTGTCACGGGTTGAAGGTAGGGTCTGTCCCTTTAACTAAACTTAGTGTTAATTGTCACGGGTTGAAGGTAGGGTCTGTCTCTTTAACTAAACTTAGTGTTAATTGTCACGGGTTGAAGGTAGGGTCTGTCCCTTTAACTAAACTTAGTGTTAATTGTCACGGGTTGAAGGTAGGGTCTGTCCCTTTAACTAAACTTAGTGTTAATTGTCACGGGTTGAAGGTAGGGTCTGTCCCTTTAACTAAACTTAGTGTTAATTGTCACGGGTTGAAGGTAGGGTCTGTCTCTTTAACTAAACTTAGTGTTAATTGTCACGGGTTGAAGGTAGGGTCTGTCCCTTTAACTAAACTTAGTGTTAATTGTCACGGGTTGAAGGTAGGGTCTGTCCCTTTAACTAAACTTAGTGTTAATTGTCACGGGTTGAAGGTAGGGTCTGTCTCTTTAACTAAACTTAGTGTTAATTGTCACGGGTTGAAGGTAGGGTCTGTCCCTTTAACTAAACTTAGTGTTAATTGTCACGGGTTGAAGGTAGGGTCTGTCCCTTTAACTAAACTTAGTGTTAATTGTCACGGGTTGAAGGTAGGGTCTGTCCCTTTAACTAAACTTAGTGTTAATTGTCACGGGTTGAAGGTAGGGTCTGTCCCTTTAACTAAACTTAGTGTTAATTGTCACGGGTTGAAGGTAGGGTCTGTCCCTTTAACTAAACTTAGTGTTAATTGTCACGGTTTGAAGGTAGGGTCTGTCCCTTTAACTAAACTTAGTGTTAATTGTCACGGGTTGAAGGTAGGGTCTGTCTCTTTAACTAAACTTAGTGTTAATTGTCACGGGTTGAAGGTAGGGTCTGTCCCTTTAACTAAACTTAGTGTTAATTGTCACGGGTTGAAGGTAGGGTCTGTCTCTTTAACTAAACTTAGTGTTAATTGTCACGGGTTGAAGCTAGGGTCTGTCCCTTTAACTAAACTTAGTGTTAATTGTCACGCGTTGAAGGTAGGGTCTGTCCCTTTAACTAAACTTAGTGTTAATTGTCACGCGTTGAAGGTAGGGTCTGTCCCTTTAACTAAACTTAGTGTTAATTGTCACGGGTTGAAGGTAGGGTCTGTCCCTTTAACTAAACTTAGTGTTAATTGTCACGGGTTGAAGGTAGGGTCTGTCCCTTTAACTAAACTTAGTGTTAATTGTCACGGGTTGAAGGTAGGGTCTGTCCCTTTAACTAAACTTAGTGTTAATTGTCACGGGTTGAAGGTAGGGTCTGTCCCTTTAACTAAACTTAGTGTTAATTGTCACGGGTTGAAGGTAGGGTCTGTCCCTTTAACTAAACTTAGTGTTAATTGTCACGCGTTGAAGGTAGGGTCTGTCCCTTTAACTAAACTTAGTGTTAATTGTCACGGGTTGAAGGTAGGGTCTGTCTCTTTAACTAAACTTAGTGTTAATTGTCACGGTTGAAGGTAGGGTCTGTCCCTTTAACTAAACTTAGTGTTAATTGTCACGGGTTGAAGGTAGGGTCTGTCCCTTTAACTAAACTTAGTGTTAATTGTCACGGGTTGAAGGTAGGGTCTGTCTCTTTAACTAAACTTAGTGTTAATTGTCACGGGTTGAAGGTAGGGTCTGTCCCTTTAACTAAACTTAGTGTTAATTGTCACGGGTTGAAGGTAGGGTCTGTCCCTTTAACTAAACTTAGTGTTAATTGTCACGGGTTGAAGGTAGGGTCTGTCCCTTTAACTAAACTTAGTGTTAATTGTCACGGGTTGAAGGTAGGGTCTGTCTCTTTAACTAAACTTAGTGTTAATTGTCACGGGTTGAAGGTAGGGTCTGTCCCTTTAACTAAACTTAGTGTTAATTGTCACGGGTTGAAGGTAGGGTCTGTCCCTTTAACTAAACTTAGTGTTAATTGTCACGGGTTGAAGGTAGGGTCTGTCTCTTTAACTAAACTTAGTGTTAATTGTCACGGGTTGAAGGTAGGGTCTGTCCCTTTAACTAAACTTAGTGTTAATTGTCACGGGTTGAAGTAGGGTCTGTCCCTTTAACTAAACTTAGTGTTAATTGTCACGGGTTGAAGGTAGGGTCTGTCCCTTTAACTAAACTTAGTGTTAATTGTCACGGGTTGAAGGTAGGGTCTGTCCCTTTAACTAAACTTAGTGTTAATTGTCACGGGTTGAAGGTAGGGTCTGTCCCTTTAACTAAACTTAGTGTTAATTGTCACGGGTTGAAGGTAGGGTCTGTCCCTTTAACTAAACTTAGTGTTAATTGTCACGGGTTGAAGGTAGGGTCTGTCCCTTTAACTAAACTTAGTGTTAATTGTCACGGGTTGAAGGTAGGGTCTGTCCCTTTAACTAAACTTAGTGTTAATTGTCACGGGTTGAAGGTAGGGTCTGTCCCTTTAACTAAACTTAGTGTTAATTGTCACGGGTTGAAGGTAGGGTCTGTCCCTTTAACTAAACTTAGTGTTAATTGTCACGGTTTGAAGGTAGGGTCTGTCCCTTTAACTAAACTTAGTGTTAATTGTCACGGGTTGAAGGTAGGGTCTGTCCCTTTAACTAAACTTAGTGTTAATTGTCACGGGTTGAAGGTAGGGTCTGTCCCTTTAACTAAACTTAGTGTTAATTGTCACGGGTTGAAGGTAGGGTCTGTCTCTTTAACTAAACTTAGTGTTAATTGTCACGGGTTGAAGGTAGGGTCTGTCCCTTTAACTAAACTTAGTGTTAATTGTCACGGGTTGAAGGTAGGGTCTGTCCCTTTAACTAAACTTAGTGTTAATTGTCACGGGTTGAAGGTAGGGTCTGTCCCTTTAACTAAACTTAGTGTTAATTGTCACGGGTTGAAGGTAGGGTCTGTCCCTTTAACTAAACTTAGTGTTAATTGTCACGGGTTGAAGGTAGGGTCTGTCCCTTTAACTAAACTTAGTGTTAATTGTCACGGGTTGAAGCTAGGGTCTGTCCCTTTAACTAAACTTAGTGTTAATTGTCACGGGTTGAAGGTAGGGTCTGTCCCTTTAACTGAACTTAGTGTTAATTGTCACGGGTTGAAACTAGGGTCTGTCCCTTTAAATGCTCATTTTGTTTTAATTATAAAACAGACAGACTTAGTTTAAAATGTGCTTAGCTTAGCTTAGTAACTGGTTTAACGTGTCCATATACCACTAGGGTTTCGAACACGCCTATCCCGAGTCCAGCCTCCGATAGGATCGGGGGTCTGACTCGGGACACGGA